>NC_035437.2:153619896-153928107 GCF_002127325.2 Helianthus annuus | reverse complement strand
AAAAACATGCAAGATCATCCATTAAACTTTAAAAAAAACCAAATACAGTACCATTGTCTTAACGGGAAAACACCCTAATAACCATAACATTGTTCAACAAACAAACAAAACATAAACACAGTTTAAGGACTGTGACTTGTCCAGGAAAGAGTCACATTCCCTAAACCCCGGATGACCTCGGAAACTAGTGCAGCGGGAAAACGTGCCATACCGTGCCAGATCTTTAATTCCCTGAAATACATGTAAGTTGAAAAATCAACAATAATGTTGAGCGAGTTCATGCGAAAGTGAGTAAATAAACCTTTGTATTTATCAAAATCCTGGTATGTAGCAAATAAGGAAAAAGAGATCACCAATGGTTTGCAAGGCCATTGATACGTGTGAAGTGCAAGTAGGAAGACTCAACCCTTGCGATTTTGCGTCGGGGCACAAAGTCACCCCGCGGTCCGTTATGCTGGACCTGGGGTTGGGCTCGCTACACCCAGATAGATCTACCGCTTACGTCCCTCGGTCCTACAATGAGGATTAATGGCCTCCAGTTCCCGCCTACCCACTCACATGATCTAAGTAGTAACCCTCCTTACGCTAACCATACCATGTAAAAAGTACTCGTAATCATAGTAACATGTATTTCACCCCCGCAGTTTAGAAAACTGAAAACAGTTAAGAGAAAAGGGGGACATGAACTCACAGTCGGTGCGTCTCTACCAAGTACTCCAAATCAGGCAGCTGTGCAACGACCTACATGTGCTAATTCTATTAGACGGACGGCCGTGCCTTAGCTTTATAGTTTTAAGTTTTTGGGAAATAGTTAGACAACTATTCCGTGTTTACTTTTCATATATACTTGGTAGTTAATCTCCTTCCCAAGGATGGGGGATTTAATACATGTGCGTTCGAATTATATCATTAAGTCTCACTTAATATATATTTATTTCTAATTCCAAAATATAAATATTTTTCTCAAAAATATTATATTTTTATCTCACATAATTTTCCCCAAAAATAATATGTCGATAAAATACGCGTTCATAAATATTTCCGTATAATGCGTAAGTTACGTTTTAGCGTTCGAGTGGTAATAGTAATTACCGGTGTAACTCATATGTTTATTGTGTAAGCGTTCGTATTATTTTGGATCTGTTAACGTTCGTAAATATTATTTTTACTCTAAAAATAATATTTATGTATTTTTCACAAAATAATCATAAACAGTGTGGTGAAAATATAAACATATATATTTATCACATTTAGTTTTTATGAAAATCCCACCTCCGAATATTTGTAAATAAAGTCGTGGCGAAATATATTTTGAAAACATGTCAAAAATAATCCTAACACTTGTAGTGTAAATAATTCTAAGTGTTAGGTTTTTAGAAAAATTTCGCCAGAGTTTCCTCTGTAACTGGAGGTGGCCACGCTTTCAAGCGTATCATTTTCTTTTACAAAATCAATTTCAACAACTTCTTTATTCAATCAAACAATTTCCAACACATCAACTAGTCGACAAGTATGTAAATCGCATAAGTACATGAACTTGTAGTTTTTCCGAAACTATAGTGTAAATCCCATTATATTTTGGGGATCTTTTTATAAAGTAATTTGATCTCGTAAAAACCTCGTTTTTAGAGTAAATCCATCTTTACAACTTCTCGTCATCTTTTACAAAGATTGTTATTTTGTCGAAACTTTTCATTTCACAAGTGTTTACACACTTGTGGGTTATAAAAATCATACTTGTTAATGTAAGATCTATTTTTAGAAAACATGATTTTCTTTGATGCTTGGTCCTTTGGAAATACCACTTGCAAATACGTAGATCTGCTAGTTTTAAACGTTATTTTACAAGTAAAACATTTTTACACAAGTTCATGTTTCACGTGTGGTAGAGTTTCACCTTTTAACCCTTGTACCATTCGAAACAAGCTTATGTCAAGATCCATGACCTTAACCAAACCGGGTTAAATGATGATCCGAGCTACCACAACATAGATCGGGTCTAGATAACCACACAAAATCAATACTACAACATTTACACAACTAGTGATCTTTTAACCAACATTATTCATGTTTTTAGTAGACTTTTGTGCTTCAAATTGCAAGTTTCCGAATTTTAACCGTTACATAACATATTAACCACTTTAGAATAGTTCGAGAGAGTGTTTTAAGCATTATACCTCTAGCTCGAGGCTAGGGAAGAATCTATGCGAAAAATGCGTGGATAAAAGCTAGGTAGAGAGGTCCTTCGTCTTCCGTTTGCTCCGAGCTTCCTAATGCGTGACCCTTGACACTTGTATAACCTTGGAATGGAATGATCAAGAACCGAAAATGGATGTAGAGGGGGAGGGGTGTTCGGCCGTAAGGTGTAGAGAGGGAAAGAGAGAGAGTTTGTGATGTTGGAAAGTGAATGATCTTGCATGTAATCTCAAGTTACTTATAGGCAATGTTTAGGTTATAATCCAAGGGATCTTGTGTCTATTAGATACTAAACATATGGGATTAAAATAATGCATGGAAGGACAAGGTATGTCCCCTCTAGTTGGGGCCGGTTTCAATGGGGGGGGGGGGTCTTGGTTCGATTTCAACTAGATTAGTTGATGTTTAGTTAGGTTAACCTTGTTAAGTCTAGGCATTAACTTGGTTAGTTATACGATGTGTTTTAACGCGGGTGTTAGGGTCTTCAGGGACCCTAACTGGCTCAGAAAAAGATCAATATTGTTAATGTCAATATTTTCATGTTCCGGGTATAGTCCGGTTGTTCGGTTGGATAGTAATCCGTTAAAGCGCTTAATAAAGCTTTTAAGTGTCGTAAATACCATTTTTAGTGACACAACTTATTCCTGACACTTTGGAAAGTGTCTAGTAATATTTTTCTCATGTTTTGGCACTTTATTAGCTAGCCAGAAGCTGAAATGTTAATTAAAGTGCTGTGTTTTGTGCTCAGTGTATGTTTTAGGCACATCCAGTCATCGTAACTTATTCCTAGAGACGCAGTTCTACAACCCTTGTATCCCTATACTCACTATGGGTGTAGTAAAATATTTCTGGCTCGTATAGGCCTTAGAGGCAGTATCTGCCTGATGCTGGCTTTGTCAGCATGTTCAATAGGTTATCCGTTCATAGTGCTACTGTGCTTTTGTGCATCATGTTTGCCACTAGAGTTCAGTATGTAAACAATGTAGTGACGGTATGTAAAGTATGATGCAGGAATATACAAGTATCAGAAATCAAGTAGCAGTTCATCAGTAATTTCAAGTAAGCACAGTAATTAAGTAGCAATCAATTATTAATTAAATCGTACGAATACCTGGTTTAGTGAGGGTTGTCACAAAATATGATTAGGCCGTTGATTCCTAACTTTCTTAAAATCCTTGTGTCCCCGGCAACGGCGCCAAAAACTTGATGTGCGTTAGGTGTAATATAATTTAGATGTATATTTAAGCCCTTTTTACACTTTTAGCCAAGTTTTAAATTTATAAAACACGATATTTACTAACACTAAACACACATATGGGCAAGTGCACCCATCGTGGACGTAGTATAGTGTTGGTAAGATACCGAGGTCGTCCAAGGACACAAGAGCTTTTAGTACCGGTTTATCCTCAACGTCTAATCAAATCAAAATGTTAGAAAAGATTTTTAAACTAAGAAAAAAAACTAACTAAATGCTAAAAATAAAATAAAATAAAAAATAAAAACAGATAGACAAGATGAATCACTTGGATCCGACTCGTGTATGAGTATAACCTTTGATTATTTTCGCACTTTTGCACTTGTTTAAGAGATTATCTTAGTTATTGTAGGAGGCCCCTCTTTTGAAGGCGACGTTACCCTCAACCCAATAGTTTGAGTCAGCAATGATACAATCCTAAAGGGTCGGATTATTGAAAGATAATGAATTAAGTTATTAACGCAAATTATGGTAGGCCCCTCTTTTGGAGGTGACGTTACCCTCGACTAAGTAGTCTGAGTCAGCAGAGATACAGTCCTAAATAGCCGGGTTATAGTATTAATAGTAGTTAACTTATGAGGGGGTCAAAGAGTTTGGATCCCCGCCATCCAATACCTATGGGCATTGAAGGAGATCCTACTAAATTTGACCCAGGTCCCTTGCAGGACCTCTAAACGCTGAACAAGGGCAAGACCCTTACCAAACCGTTCCCTTAACCCCCGACCAGGTAGCCAACATACCTCCATATAGACCGTGGAGATATGAATGGTGAAAATCTTTTATTTTATATAGACAGTAAAATAATGCCAAGACACTACGGACAAACGATAAGGAAAGATCACCTTCAACATAAGCAACTAGTTATTAAAGTCATTAATACAAAACCAAATAAAAAGTGCAAAAGATTGAAAATAAAAAGTATTATACTAAACACTTGTCTTCACCAAGTGATGTAAGAGACTTAGGCAAACATGGCCTTGATTGTCAAGAACTCTTACGATCAATCTTGGATCCCGAGACGACTCACACACTCTATGATGGACAATGGATGATGGTGTTGTGATGGTGGTGGGTGGTGGATGAAGTGTGAGAGAGGTGGTGTGCCAAGGAATGAGTTGCAATGAAACCAAGCACTCCTATTTATAGGCTGAACAGAAGGCTGGGCACGGCCCCGTGTCCGCTGGACTCGGCCCCGTGCCTGTCTGACACTCTCTCTCTTCATTAATTGTAATTCGCAATTACAATTAATGCGCCTGCTGTACTTTCGCCACGCCCCCATGTTCACTGGGCACGGCCCCGTGGTGGGCAATAGAAGCTTCTCTAGGTTTGTCTTTTCTGCTGCTTTTTGGGCACGGCCCCGTGCTGGCTGAGCACGGGGCGTGTTCAGTCTTCTGCCTTCTCTATTTTGCTTGGGAGGATGCTGTTGAGGGGTCGGGCAATCCACTTATGTTCCTTTTCTTGTATTTATGTTAGATTTAGCTGTCTTTTTGCTTCTTTTGTGAATTTGAGCTCATTTAATCCTGAAAATACAAAAGGAAGACAAAAACATTCTTTTTCCAACATTAGTACTTAAAAAGGGTTAGTTTTATGCCTCATTTGATGTAATTTATATGTTGCATTTTACACACATCACACCAGCACCGGAAATCTTCTAGAAGGCACTAACGGTCGATAACAGTGAGACAACAAGGATATTCTCTGTTGTCGCCTTCCGGCCCAAGGCCCAACAGCCCATCTCTTCTTACACCTCTCTGGCTATAAATAGGGACCTTCATGCACAGGTTAATTCATTTTGCTCTCTTCACTCTCACCCTTAACACACACTTATTTCCTCAAAGCAGATACTTATTCTCACGTCGGAGTCTGGTTAAGAGGGAAACCCCCATATTCCCCTCTTAACGAGCTAACGGTGTTCTGTTTTGCAGGAAGATCAAGTCATTACGGAGCTCAGGAAAGCTAAGGAAGATTAACCCTCATGTTTGAAACATAAACCAAACTAATTAACTCTAAAATTAGTTTCGTGTTTCTTCAGTGTCTCTTCTTTTTGACCTGGAAAGTTTAACCACGGGTGATCTGCAATACAAAATTTCCAATCAAATGATCATTACAAAAAAAAAACAATAAATAAAAAAAAACACAGCGGTTGCCGCTGTGTCGAGGCACAGGTTTGGCTTGTTTTATCCTGAAGATAAAAATAAACTTAATTAAGCTTATTTCAAATATATTTCCAACAAAACCAATAAAAAGTAGGTCTATTTTAACATTAAAAACATGTATATTTATATGGATATCAATGAGATGCAACACTTATTCGCGTATGAATTCTTCTCATTACACTTACAAAACCGAATAGAATCATTATCAATGATCTAGTTAATTGGTCCATTCGAGTTATTCCATGAGACTGAGCGAAGTTATATTTCTAGTCTTTGTTATACACCAAATTCATTCTCATGTTATCTGTGACACCCCAGGAAAACCAGTGAACAATGTAACTTACCTAGCTTCCTCAGTGAGTGCGTACCAAATTTCGGGACGAAATTTCTTTCAAGTTGGGGATAATGTGACAACTCGACTTTTCGATTTACACTATCGCATAAATTTACGTTGACTTTGACCGGTGTAAATGGTAATACGTGTTTTGTATGACTTGTAATCATGTTTTGCTTTGATGAAATGTATCCCGATTTGTGAATATGTTATGTGTTGTACGATAAAGACAAAACGTATGTGTTAGTGAACCGGTTAGTAAACTCTTGAACTAGTTAACCATCACAATGAATCAGGAGTGTCTCGTCAATCATGGTTCGACGAAACGGAAAGTGAAAGTGATGTTACGGCCCAAAAGCCCAGTTACGGCCCAACTTGTGTGTGTAAATTATATACTAGATTAGGGGAAACTATTATCAAAATACAAAACCCTAGAACTCCCCCTTGAAACTGTCGACAGCACCTCTCTCTTGTGAAGCGTTTCTTTCGAGTTCCTTTAGCATCTCGATTGCTTTCGGTTAGTTCAGTCTCACTATTGTAAATCAAATCCTCTTATTAGGCATAGTTGTATCAATACTTGACTATTATGATATGGGTGTTAACTGTTTGCTTGACAATCGATGATTGCAACTTGATAGTATAGATATTTGGTTGGTTATGAAATCTTGACGGTCCAATTAAATCATTTGTTGTAGTCGTTGTCGGTGTGCATGTGTATTAGGAATCGTTGTCAGGAACATGTGGGTACTTATCATATGGTCGGCCACTATGTTGCATGAAAATGGTATTAGGTCTAAAGGTAGGATAGGCGGCTATGTAAATCCCTTTGACTTTATACATGCGCAAACCAAATAATAAAATAAGTCATATGTTTCGTTTAGGTCAGATTTGCACATGAATCATCTATTGTCATAGGGTGTTGGTCCAATCAGATCTTGGGGTGATTAATCATGTGTGCACTTGTGTCAGTTCATCATGAAAACCATGGAGGGTTTCACTTTAAATGTTGGATAGTATATATATGGATTTAAGGTGCAATGGTCCACATAATTAAATCGGTAATATAAAACTAATATGATTGGTAAGTGTGGACGGTTCTTGGTGGTTTTCCGATTGGATGTTTTGGGCGGCTGAATACATGTGGCCGAAACTTAACTTGGTTGGCAGAATATTGTGTTTTGTTTGTTACTTGCTACCCGAAAGATAACTTACTGGTCGAACCATAATTGTTGACCGAAAGATAACATATTGGTCGAAACATAATTGTTGACCGAAGGATAACATGTTGACCGAACGATAGTATGTTGACCGAAAGATAATAGGTTGACCGAAAGATAGTGTGTTGACCGAAACATGATTTATGTGTCGAAAGATAACTGTGTCAAAACATAATTGTGATAATATGTTGACTGATTGAATATTTGCCTGATTTAATTGACATGCCATGCTTGGTGATGAACATATTCGTGTAATACTACGTGTTGAGCTGATATGCAAACTGACTGCTATGTGAAAAATTAATTGCATGCGTAACATTTCGACCATGAACTGATTTGCTATACGTGTATACAATAGGACGTGATTAATTAACCGTGAGCACTTAATTAGCATACCGAGCAAACTAAGGTGAGTTCACACTCCTACTAAGGCATGGGATTCCCGGGTCGTGGGAATGGGTTAAAGGTTATTATTGAAAGGAACGTACATATGCTTTACTAGACTATCACCTATCATGTCCTCGGATGTCAGGACGGTTACGTAGGTTGGGATAACACCTACGGGTTCACATGCCATTCTATCCTCGGTTACGAAGGATACGCACGTAAAACCTACGTGTACGCATTACTTACTTCTATCCTCAGGTTACGAAGGATACGTGCGTAAAACCTACGCACACTTTATACACACTTCTGTTCTCGGACGAAGAACAGGGATAATAATACGAATAGTCTAGTGGTCACTTAACATGGGAAGCCCCCACCAGCATAACTTACTATCGGCCCTGTAAAGCCACCTGTTACTTACTGTTACACATTTACTTACTGTGAACTCGCTCAACTAGTTTGTTGATCATTCTGTTACATGCCTTGCAGATCGTTAGGTACTTGGAGCTTGCACTGGAGGAGCGGGTTGTTGTGGACGAGGATCGTGGTTCCTTGTTGAACTATCATGACTTTTAAACTATTAACTATTGTTGGTTTATTTCCTATGCTTCCGCTACACTTGAAATTATGGTTAAGTTTTGTACACCTTTCGTATTGAATGGATGGTTTACATTTATTTTACTTAATATTAATTGCATGTTCAATATGATTGGTGGCTTGATCCTGGTCAGTCACGCTCCCAAGCGGTGATACTCCGCAGGTGGATTTTGGGGGTGTGACAGATTGGTATCAGAGCCATCGGTTATAGAGAACTTGGTTTTAATATGGGAAAACGTTTTTATTAAAACCAGACTATAACCAGAACAGTGCTCTCAACGATCCACAACGACGCTTCGCTCCACATGCAAGACTCAACTTCCTAGGTAATAAGGTTTATGTTTATTGCCTACATGCTAGAATTTGCATAGAACTTTGCTCGTAGTATGCTTACATTACCTTGCTCACAACTTGACATTGCGTGAGAATACTTATGTGCTTACACTCTTCTGTCATCGCACTATTCGCGAACCTTTCTCACTTATGTTGTCTTTGATGTGAAGATCAATGGCCGCACGAATTACCATGACTCAAGCCCAGCTAGAGGCTCTCGTTGCTGCGGCAGTTGCAGCCGCCCAAGCAGGTAGTATACCCTGCAGTATAGACACTAGGATCTTTAGATCCTACATTAATTCTCGTACTTAACTTTGCCCTATTCGTACACAATAGGTCAACCCGCTCAGCAACAACCTGGGTGCACATTCAAGAATTTCATGGACTGTCGTCCTAGCTCGTTCAGTGGCACGGAGGGGGCAGTTGGACTCCTCCACTGGTTTGAAAAACTCGAGTCGGTTTTCGAAATGTGTGAATGCCCTGAGGCTCGCAGGGTGAAGTTCGCCACTGGCACACTTGAAGGGATTGCGCTCACTTG
Organism: Helianthus annuus; assembly: GCF_002127325.2. Classification (NCBI taxonomy): domain Eukaryota; kingdom Viridiplantae; phylum Streptophyta; class Magnoliopsida; order Asterales; family Asteraceae; genus Helianthus; species Helianthus annuus. The sequence continues at coordinate 153,919,094 of NC_035437.2, read as the reverse complement.
GTGGAACGCACAAGTGCAGATCTTAGGGTTGGCAGCTGCTAACGCCACACCCTGGAATGAATTCAAAGAACTGATCAAGAGGGAATACTGCACTAGAGAAGACATTCACAAGTTGGAGGACGAGTTGTATAACTTGAAAATGGTTGGTTCGGAAATCGAAGCTTACACCAAAAGATCGAATGAGTTGGCTGTGTTATGTCCAACTATGGTGGACCCTCCATACAAGCGAATTGAGTTGTATCTCAAAGGTTTGGCACCAGAAATACAGAGCCACGTTACCTCGGCTAACCTCAACAACATCCAGGAAATCCAGCGTCTCGCTCATCGCATCACAGATCAGGCAGTAGACCAGGGCAAACTGCCAAAGCGTATCAGTGCTACCGCTACCGCTACTGCTACTACTACACTTGCCACTCCCAGCGAAAGTAAGAGAAAATGGGAGGGGGATTCTAGCAAGGGGTCAGCATCGGTACAGTCACAGTCTCAGCAGCGAAAGACGGATAGTTACCAAAGTCCCAGTCAGCACTCATCGAGCAGCCACAGACAGGGAGGGTATCGAGGAAACCTTCCAAAGTGTAACAACTGCAACAGGCATCACAGCGGCCAGTGCAATAAGGGCCGTTGTCAAAGGTGTTTAAAGATGGGTCACGAGGCCAAAGATTGTAGAAGCGCTCGCCCTGCAAATCAGAATCAGCAGCCTCAGCAACCAGCTCCACAGAATCAGCAGAATCAGCAACAGGGCAACAGGGGGTGTTATAAGTGTGGGGCTGAAGGTCACTTCAAACGCGATTGCCCACAGTTGAACCAGAACCGCAACAACAACCATCAGGGCAACGGGAACCATAACAACAATAATGGGGGCAACAACAACAACAACAACAACAACAACGGCAATGAAGCTCGTGGTCGAGCATTTGTGTTGGGACGAGGAGATGCAGTGAATGATCCTAACGTAGTTATGGGTAAGTTCCTTCTCGACGACATTTACGTTACTGTCTTATTTGATTCGGGTGCTGATACAAGTTATATGTCCATGAAAATGAGTAACTTATTAAAACGTACACCAACACCTCTAGACACTAAACACGTCGTAGAACTAGCAAATGGTAAAAGTGTAGAAGCCGCTCATGTAGTCAAGGGTTGTAGCATTGTTCTAGCGGGTCAGACTTTCACGATTGATCTTATACCCATAGTCTTGGGTAGCTTCGACGTCGTCATCGGCATGGATTGGTTATCTCAACATCACGCAGAGATCTTATGCAAGGAAAAAGTTATTCGTATTCCTCGCTCCAGTCAAGAACCTCTCGAAGTTCAGGGCGACAAGAGTGGTGCTGTGGTTGGCATCATCTCTTACTTGAAGGCGCAGAAATGTTTACGAAAGGGGCATACTGGCATTCTGGCTCTCGTTACTGATGCATCAGCAAAGGAAAAGAAGCTGGAGGATATCCCAGTTGTACGTGACTTCCCTCAGGTGTTTCCTGAAGATTTACCAGGCTTACCGCCTCATCGTCAAGTCGAGTTTCAGATCGAATTGGCACCTGGAGCAGCGCCAATAGCCCGCGCACCATATCGTTTAGCTCCAACTGAACTGGAAGAACTGTCGAAACAGCTGCAAGAACTCTTGGAAAAGGGCTTTATTCGTCCAAGCTCTTCGCCTTGGGGAGCTCCAGTGTTATTTGTGAAGAAGAAAGACGGTACGTTCAGGATGTGCATCGACTACCGTGAACTCAACAAGGTGACGGTGAAGAACCGTTATCCTCTTCCACGCATAGATGACTTATTCGACCAGTTGCAAGGGTCGTGTTACTATTCCAAGATCGATTTGAGGTCAGGGTATCATCAGCTGAGAGTCCGGGATGAGGACGTCTCCAAAACCGCTTTCAGAACTCGCTACGGTCATTACGAGTTTCTTGTCATGCCATTCGGGCTTACGAACGCGCCTGCAGTCTTCATGGATCTTATGAACAGGGTGTGCAAACCGTATCTCGACAAGTTCGTCATCGTTTTCATCGACGACATTTTGATTTACTCCAAGAGTCAGGAGGAGCATGAGCAGCATCTACGTATTATCTTGGAACTTCTTCGAAAAGAGCAACTGTACGCAAAGTTTTCAAAATGCGACTTCTGGCTTCGTAAAGTCCACTTCTTAGGCCATGTGGTGAACAAGGATGGGATTCATGTCGATCCATCCAAGGTTGATTCGATCAGAAACTGGCCAGCACCGCGTACACCGACAGAAATACGCCAATTCTTGGGTTTGGCGGGTTACTACAGGCGATTTATTAAAGACTTCTCAAAGATCGCGCAACCACTTACTATGCTAACACAGAAAGGTGTCGTTTACAGATGGGGTAATACGCAAGAGACCGCTTTTCAGTACTTAAAGGATAGGCTGTGCAGCGCACCTATTCTCTCGTTGCCAGAGGGCACGGATGACTTCGTGGTATACTGTGATGCATCCATCCAAGGTCTTGGATGTGTGTTGATGCAACGCGATAAAGTGATAGCCTACGCTTCTCGGCAACTCAAGGTTCATGAACGGAACTACACGACGCACGATTTGGAGCTGGGAGCTGTTGTTTTCGCGCTTAAGATATGGCGACACTACCTGTACGGTACCCGGTGCACGATTTACACCGATCACAGGAGTCTCGAGCATATTCTTAAGCAAAAGGATTTGAATATGCGTCAACGAAGATGGGTTGAACTTCTGAACGACTACGAATGCGCCATCAAGTATCATCCAGGCAAGGCCAATGTTGTGGCTGATGCCCTCAGTCGGAAAGACACTCTACCTAAGCGCGTGCGAGCGCTACAGCTTACCATTCAGTCCAGTCTTCCTGCACAGATACGAGCAGCTCAGTTAGAAGCACTGAAACCTGACAACGTCAAAGCTGAAGCCTTACGCGGTTCAAGGCAACGCATGGAACAAAAGGAAGACGGTGCTTACTATGTAACGGGGCGTATTTGGGTCCCACTCTATGGCGGTTTACGCGAACTGGTAATGGATGAAGCTCACAAGTCTCGCTATTCGGTACATCCAGGGTCGGATAAAATGTACCACGACATCAGTACAACTTATTGGTGGCCTAGTATGAAGGCCCACATCGCCACCTATGTTGGCAAATGTTTAACCTGTGCGAGAGTCAAGGTAGAATATCAGAAACCAGCTGGTCTACTTCAGCAGCCCAAGATACCGCAGTGGAAATGGGAAGAAATTTCCATGGATTTTGTTACCGGTCTGCCTAGATCTCAGCGCGGGAACGATACAATATGGGTCATAGTTGATCGACTCACCAAGTCTGCACACTTCCTACCGATCAAGGAAACGGATAAGTTCTCCACTCTCGCAGACGTTTATCTTAAGGAAGTTGTTTCGAGGCACGGAGTGCCCACCTCTATTATTTCGGATCGCGATGCACGATTCACGTCAGAGCTTTGGCAAGCGATGCACAAATCTTTCGGCTCACGATTAGACATGAGCACAGCATATCATCCTCAGACGGATGGGCAGTCTGAGCGAACTATTCAAACTCTAGAAGACATGCTTCGAGCGTGTGTTATCGATTTCGGCAACGGCTGGGAAAAGCACCTCCCTTTGGTGGAGTTCTCGTACAATAACAGTTACCATACCAGCATTCAAGCCGCTCCATTCGAGGCATTGTACGGACGTAAATGCCGGTCACCTCTCTGTTGGGCAGAGGTGGGGGATAGTCAGATTACGGGTCCAGATATTGTTGTGGACGCCACAGAAAAGATAGCACAGATACGACAACGCATGGCGGCAGCGCGCGACCGTCAGAAAGCCTACGCGGATAAGCGTAAGAGACCGTTGGAATTTGAGGTCGGGGACCGGGTTTTATTGAAAGTTTCACCCTGGAAGGGTGTGGTACGTTTTGGTAAACGGGGCAAACTCAATCCGCGGTACGTCGGACCGTTCGAGATCATTGAGAAGATTGGCAAGGTAGCCTACAGATTAAACCTACCTCCTGAACTCGGTGCAGTTCACAATGTATTTCACGTGTCGAATCTGAAGAAATGCCTATCAGATGAGACCCTCATAATTCCTTTTAAGGAACTCACTATTGACGAGCGGTTGCAGTTCGTCGAGGAACCAGTTGAAATCACGGACCGGGATGTTAAGGTCCTCAAACACAAGAGAATCCCTCTTGTTCGAATTCGTTGGAACTCCCAGCGTGGTCCAGAGTATACCTGGGAACGCGAAGACCAGATGAAAGAAAAGTACCCCCAGCTATTCGAAACCAATGCATCCACTCCTGAGGCTGAAGCTACTACTACTGAATTTCGGGACGAAATTCCAAATCAACGGGGGGATGATGTGACACCCCAGGAAAACCAGTGAACAATGTAACTTACCTAGCTTCCTCAGTGAGTGCGTACCAAATTTCGGGACGAAATTTCTTTCAAGTTGGGGATAATGTGACAACTCGACTTTTCGATTTACACTATCGCATAAATTTACGTTGACTTTGACCGGTGTAAATGGTAATACGTGTTTTGTATGACTTGTAATCATGTTTTGCTTTGATGAAATGTATCCCGATTTGTGAATATGTTATGTGTTGTACGATAAAGACAAAACGTATGTGTTAGTGAACCGGTTAGTAAACTCTTGAACTAGTTAACCATCACAATGAATCAGGAGTGTCTCGTCAATCATGGTTCGACGAAACGGAAAGTGAAAGTGATGTTACGGCCCAAAAGCCCAGTTACGGCCCAACTTGTGTGTGTAAATTATATACTAGATTAGGGGAAACTATTATCAAAATACAAAACCCTAGAACTCCCCCTTGAAACTGTCGACAGCACCTCTCTCTTGTGAAGCGTTTCTTTCGAGTTCCTTTAGCATCTCGATTGCTTTCGGTTAGTTCAGTCTCACTATTGTAAATCAAATCCTCTTATTAGGCATAGTTGTATCAATACTTGACTATTATGATATGGGTGTTAACTGTTTGCTTGACAATCGATGATTGCAACTTGATAGTATAGATATTTGGTTGGTTATGAAATCTTGACGGTCCAATTAAATCATTTGTTGTAGTCGTTGTCGGTGTGCATGTGTATTAGGAATCGTTGTCAGGAACATGTGGGTACTTATCATATGGTCGGCCACTATGTTGCATGAAAATGGTATTAGGTCTAAAGGTAGGATAGGCGGCTATGTAAATCCCTTTGACTTTATACATGCGCAAACCAAATAATAAAATAAGTCATATGTTTCGTTTAGGTCAGATTTGCACATGAATCATCTATTGTCATAGGGTGTTGGTCCAATCAGATCTTGGGGTGATTAATCATGTGTGCACTTGTGTCAGTTCATCATGAAAACCATGGAGGGTTTCACTTTAAATGTTGGATAGTATATATATGGATTTAAGGTGCAATGGTCCACATAATTAAATCGGTAATATAAAACTAATATGATTGGTAAGTGTGGACGGTTCTTGGTGGTTTTCCGATTGGATGTTTTGGGCGGCTGAATACATGTGGCCGAAACTTAACTTGGTTGGCAGAATATTGTGTTTTGTTTGTTACTTGCTACCCGAAAGATAACTTACTGGTCGAACCATAATTGTTGACCGAAAGATAACATATTGGTCGAAACATAATTGTTGACCGAAGGATAACATGTTGACCGAACGATAGTATGTTGACCGAAAGATAATAGGTTGACCGAAAGATAGTGTGTTGACCGAAACATGATTTATGTGTCGAAAGATAACTGTGTCGAAACATAATTGTGATAATATGTTGACTGATTGAATATTTGCCTGATTTAATTGACATGCCATGCTTGGTGATGAACATATTCGTGTAATACTACGTGTTGAGCTGATATGCAAACTGACTGCTATGTGAAAAATTAATTGCATGCGTAACATTTCGACCATGAACTGATTTGCTATACGTGTATACAATAGGACGTGATTAATTAACCGTGAGCACTTAATTAGCATACCGAGCAAACTAAGGTGAGTTCACACTCCTACTAAGGCATGGGATTCCCGGGTCGTGGGAATGGGTTAAAGGTTATTATTGAAAGGAACGTACATATGCTTTACTAGACTATCACCTATCATGTCCTCGGATGTCAGGACGGTTACGTAGGTTGGGATAACACCTACGGGTTCACATGCCATTCTATCCTCGGTTACGAAGGATACGCACGTAAAACCTACGTGTACGCATTACTTACTTCTATCCTCAGGTTACGAAGGATACGTGCGTAAAACCTACGCACACTTTATACACACTTCTGTTCTCGGACGAAGAACAGGGATAATAATACGAATAGTCTAGTGGTCACTTAACATGGGAAGCCCCCACCAGCATAACTTACTATCGGCCCTGTAAAGCCACCTGTTACTTACTGTTACACATTTACTTACTGTGAACTCGCTCAACTAGTTTGTTGATCATTCTGTTACATGCCTTGCAGATCGTTAGGTACTTGGAGCTTGCACTGGAGGAGCGGGTTGTTGTGGACGAGGATCGTGGTTCCTTGTTGAACTATCATGACTTTTAAACTATTAACTATTGTTGGTTTATTTCCTATGCTTCCGCTACACTTGAAATTATGGTTAAGTTTTGTACACCTTTCGTATTGAATGGATGGTTTACATTTATTTTACTTAATATTAATTGCATGTTCAATATGATTGGTGGCTTGATCCTGGTCAGTCACGCTCCCAAGCGGTGATACTCCGCAGGTGGATTTTGGGGGTGTGACATTATCACATAATTTGAATGTTTAAAGTTAACTTAGTCTCCGCAGAGCATCTAAATTAACACGTACCACTCTAGCATGCTTTAGACTACATTACTCTAGCATGTGAACAGAAGATAGATCATTCTGATTCTTTACAACCTTAAAAGATCTTAAGAGATAATACATTATCTCTTACCAACATTCATTCTTAGTTTAGTGATGTGTGTAAAATGCAACATATAAATTACATCAAATCAGACATAAAACTAACCATTTTTTTAGTAATTGTTGGAAAAAATGTGCTTTTGTCTTCCTTTTGTATTTTCAGGACCAAATGAGCTTAAATGAACAAAAGGAACAAATATGCAGCAAAAACTAACATAAATACAAAGAAAAGTAATAAATGTAGCATGCCCGACCCCTCGACAGCATCTCCCCAAGCAAAAACAAGAAACAGAAGGCTGACCACGGCCCGTGCCCAGCGAGCATGGGGGCGTGGTCAGGTGTGTGCAGAAACGGACAAAGCTATGGAAGCTTCTATTCCCGACACGGGGGCGTGCCCAGCTCAACACGAGGCATGGTCAACGCTAAGATTCGCAGAATCTTGCAAATCTTGATAGTACAGATACGCTTCTGCACACGGGGCCGTGCCCAGCGAACACGGGGCCGTGTGGAGCCTAATGCAGACAAGATCAATTAATGAAGGAAGAGAAAGTGGATGGCCACAGGGCCGTGGCCGGGCTTTTGTTCAGGCTATAAATAGGGGTGCTTGGCTCACTTCAAAGGCATCCCTTGGCAAACCACCTCTCTCCCACTACAACACCCACATCCACCACCCTCATCCATCATCCACTTTAGAGTGTGTGTAGTAGTCTCTTGATCCAAGATTGATAGTAAGGGTTCTTGTCAATCAAAGGCCATGTTTGGCCAAGTCTCTTACATCACTTAGTGAAGACAAGCATTTAATGTAATACTTTTGATTTTTAATCTTTTCGCACTTTTTATTTGGTTTTGTATTAATGACTTTAATAACTAGTTTCTTATGTATAAGGTGAAACTTCTTTATCATTTGTCCGTGGTGTCTTGGCATCACTTTACTGTCTATATAAAGTAAAAGATTTTCACCATTCATATCTCTACGGTCTATATAGAGATATGTTGGCTACCTGGTTGGGGGTTAAGGGAATGGTTTAGTAAGGTTCTTGCCTTGTTCAGTGTATAGATCCTGCAAGGACCTGGGTCAAGCTTACTAGGACCTCCTTCAATACCCACTAGTATTGGATGGCGGGGGTGCGAATGGCTTGATCCCCTCATATGTAAACTACTATTAATACATTAAACTGGCTACTTGGGATTGTATCCCTGCTGACTCAAACCACTTAGCCGAGGGTAACATCGCCTTCAAAAGAGGGGCCTACCACTTTACGTATTAATAACTTAATTAATTATCTTCCAATATTCCGACTCTTTGGAATTGTATCCTTACTGACTCAAACCACTGGGTTGAGGGTAATGTCACCTTCAAAAGAGGGGCCTACTACTATAACTTAGATAATCTCTTAAAAAGTGCAAAAGTGTGGAAATCATCAAAGTTACATTAAAGGCGAGTCGGATCCAAGTGATTCATCTTGTCTATCTGTTTTTATTTTTATTTTTATTTTTCAGCATTTTAGTTTTTATTTTCTTGTTTAAAACCTTTTCTAAAAAATTTGATTTGATTAGATGTTGAGGATAAACCGATACTAAAAGCTCTTGTGTCCTTCGACGAACTCGGTATCTTACCAACGCTATACTACGCTCACGATGGGTGCACTTGCCCATGTGTGTGTTTAGTGTTAGTAGAATATCGTGTTTTATAAATTTAAAACTTGACTAATGTGTTAAAAAGGGCTTAAAATATCAATAAAAACATATCACACCCAACACACACCAAGTTTTTGGCGCCGTTGCCGGGGACACAAGGATTTTAAGAAAGTTAGGAATCAACGGCCTAATCGTTTTTCTATTTTTTTTTTAGGATTTTTCTAGATTTTTCAGCTTCTGCAGAGCTCAGCACGGGGCCGTGCCCGCTGAACACGCCCCGTGCCCAATCTTTGTTATTGGCAATCCTGTTTTAAGTCAGACAGTAGCTGAACACGTTGCCGTGCCCACTGAACACGCCCCCGTGCCCAAGTTTCAGATACTGGAAACAGAACCGTAAGATCCCGACGGTTGGTAATTTCTGACACAAACATGAGTGATACTGATCATTTTTACTTTCGCTCCTCTTATGGTGCGTGGTGTCAAATATGTGGTGGAACTCATGAAGATTTAAAATGTTATTTTTTAAATTACACTCCCCACTATATAGACCCATCGTTTTCCTGTAACCTTAAGATGGGCGAAAGTAAAAAACAATCCCTATCTCTCCCTTGAATGCTCTCAATCATCTCTTCTAGATGATATGATTCTCGAAGAATTATTTCAAATAGAAGAAGTAATTCTCCAATTGATAAGAGAACTTGAGATGGAAATAAGTTATCCATCCCAAGACGACGATCAAGGAGAATTATTGAGATCGCATTCGGAATATAATAACATCGTTCCTCCCGAAAGCACCTCTAACTCTTGTGAGGACATGAGCGATAGTCGTCCCTGTGTCGATTGTGCCGTGAAGGACTCCCCATCAGTCTCCGCCGATGCATACATAGACCTGGGCGATTCGACATATATCTTCTTTAACGAGAGCCCGGATAAGGGGAATAAATGTTGGATTCGCCCACCGATATTTAGTTTAAGCTATACCCTTTCCGACAACCTCTTGCGTTCTCGTCTAAAAATAGGGCAATTAAGGTACCTCAGGCATTTCGGTGTTGTTCCGCCCAGTAAGGAACCACCCGATATGGATAAATTCCTTAAAAATAGACAAAACTTCATAAAATCCTCTAGCCACGGGGCCGTGTCCAGGTCAACACGCCCCCGCGCCCACCTGAAGATTTGTGTCTAATTCAAAATCAGAACACAGACAAAATGTGTCAGACTCTTGTCTTACCACGGGGCCGTGTCCAGCCGACACGGGGTCGTGGTCAGCGTGTTGTCGTTTTCTATAAATGCAGCAAGATTCCTGCACTCTTGGACTCATTCCAAAGACAAAGATCTGGTGGGATCTTCACATATACCCTATAAGGTATATTCTAAAGAAGGTTCTCAACAACCATCTTGTCTTTACTACTTTTGTCTATTGCCTTCTTCTTCACTAACTCCTCAAAACCTCCATTAAAGCTTGAAATCTCCAAGTTTTCAAGCTTTATTATGATATTTGTTAGGTGTTTAATCAAGGAATCTTGTCAAAAATAAGTTTTACAATATTGTTTTAAGTTATTTCTGCTCAAAAATGTTTCAAAAGTCAGGAAAATAATTTAAAACTCCAAGATTCCTCGTTTTAAAAATCTGCAGACTGGTGGCCACGGGGCCGTGGCCGGAGTTACTGTTTCATTAAATTGAACTTTTCGACCTTTTTCTTAGAATGTTGAGCAGAAATAGCGGAACCTTCTCAGCTCACTCAAGAAACGATCGACGAGGAAGAAGACCATCAGTGGAAGACTCCTTGGTAAACTACGTATACGCCTTGCGAGAAGCCATCGACGAAATGACAGGAGTAGAAGAAGCCTTGATTGACCGTATCAATCACTTGACGGTGGGATTAGAGGGATGCCTTCGAGAAGTCAACCTTTTGCACCAAAGGTTGAATATTCTTGCTTCTCCTCCTATGGTGCCAATCGTCGTACGAAGGGAGTGGAATGTTGTGCCGGAAGTCATTATCCCGGCCGAGTGGTATGTCATGCCACCGGAACCCCCCTCTAGACATATTACACAGGGTACCGGTGGCCGCCGCACCCCTCCACAAGACATTGTGGAGAATGAGCCCGCCTTCTTTCTCCCTAGGGAGATAGAGGAATGGCTCAATGACATTTAAATGACGTCCCTCGGTTCCGAGTTCTACAAACCCTTAAGTACTGGGAAGCTATTTCCGGGTTTTTTACACTCCTACAATAAGGGTAGAACTCCTTAAGATGATTTCCTGCATTCCTTGACCTATCTATCCTAGGAACTATTGTAGTTTTTCGTTTTTAACTTTATTTTAGGATCCTTTGTAATTGTCATTTTAATGAATGATGGTTTTTAATTGATTAAATGGTGTTTGGATGATGTTGTAATGGCTGAATAACCCACACCCCATGCACAAAAACAGAGCTTCCCGACAATTTTTCTTCGTTCCAACCAGTTCAGCACGGGGCCGTGCTCAGCCCAACACGCCCTCGTGCCCAAGGATCTACAGAAAATGCCCAGTTTAGGTAACTGTACACGGGGCCTTGCTCACTGAATACGCCCCCGTGCCCAGCCTTCTGTTTAACATGATACTTACAATCTGACCACAGGACCGTGCCCGGACCAACACGGGCCCGTGTCCAGACGCCCAGTAATAAAAATTTTGTTTTTAAACACCTTTTTACACATTAAATCAACCTAAAAACTTATTTTTGAGACACATTGAGGACAATGTGTAATTTAAGTGTGGGGGGGGGGATGCTAAACCTTGAATTTTGCAAGTCCTAATAACAAGCCTTACGCAAAACTCTATTGGAACCACTAATCATCCCAAAATTTTTTCAAAAACTTTTCATTTTTTTTACTTGTCTTGGTTTAATCTGGGAATAACAAGTTCTAAAAAGGCTATATTTTTACAAATTTACAACCGATAGCATTGTGATAAAAAGAACCAACATAAGACAATTATGAAACGACATGACAAATCTAGTTAAAATTTGATTATATATACTTGATCACATTATAAACTCATTCTCACAAAAAGTGAGTTTTGAGCCTTTATTGAGCATACATGCATACATCTTTAAACTAAATGCTCATTTTTCGTTTATTGTGTGAAGAGCCGCTTGGTTCTTACAACTCTAGAACTTGCCACGACAATACATTCCCGGTCCTTACCAACTTAAACCTAAGTAAGTAAATGATGTAGGCATTAGGACTAACCCATTTTCTTTTCAACACCATTATTTTTCATTTTCTTTTTCATCTACCCAAAATCACCATAGTTAACCCCTTTGAGCTTAAACCTTTTCATTTATAAACCCACAAAACAAACACCCTTTACCCACTAAACCCTTTTTTTATTTTAACCCTTTATTTTAGTAGAAAGCTCGGTTGTCTTGTGACGTCTCTTTATCAAAAAAAAAAATGAAGTCTAGCAATAAAGAAACAAGTTCCTCAAAGAAACTTTGTTTGAAAATGTTTAGTTTGAAAAAAGTCACAAAACCAAAAAGTTTTACGACGACCGACGTTTTTTACGCTTTTAACCCTTTTTACTAACCACTAACCCAAAACCACCTGCCTCTAACCCAAGCCTAACCCTTCCCCAAGTCCTCTTGATATCTACAAAGGTTTATAGTTAAAAAGGAGGACGATTGATTGCTTGACAAGCATATGGTAGAAGTAAGTTCCATGCCAATCTCGAGTGTTTCACAAAAATACATCTTCGGTCGAGTGTTGAGTGATCTCCCGTGAGGTATGTGAACTTGTATATAAATAGAATTTTAAAGAGGCATGTTACGCCCAAATAGGTAATTTCCCTTATGAAATGTTCTAAATAAATCATAACGAATAGGATTGTAAATAGTATAAAAATAAAACCCAATGAAGATCTTGGATTCCTGACACTCAAGACAAGCCCAAAACTTCTCTTCTACCCATTCCATTTGGGTGTGTAAGCCACAAATTAAAGAGTTTTGCTTGAGGACAAGCAAAGATTCAAGTGTGGGGGTATTTGATGTGTGTAAAATGCAACATATAAATTACATCAAATGAGGCATAAAACTGACCCTTTTTAGTACTAATGTTGGAAAAAGTGTGCTTTTGTCTTCCGTTTGTATTTTCAGGACCAAATGAGCTTAAATGAACAAAAGGAACAAATATGCAGCAAAAACTAACATAAATACAAAGAAAAGGAATAAACGTAGCATGCCCGACCCCTTGACAGCATCTCCCCAAGCAAAAACAATAAACAGAAGGTTGACCAAGGCCCGTGCCGAGCGAGCACGGGGGCGTGGTCAGGTGTCTGCAGAAAGGGACAAAGCTATGGAAGCTTCTATTCCCGACACGGGGGCGTGCCCAGCTCAACACGTTGCATGGTTAATGCTAAGATTAGCAGAATCTTGCAAATCTTGATAGTACAGATACGCTTCTGCACACGGGGCCGTGCCTAGCGAACACGGGGCCTTTGTTGGTGCACTTACGTCTGTCGACTACGTCTTACATCGAGTCTTAGAGATGAAGAGGATTAGACTTGGCACAGAAACCTAGAATAGCTTGTTTGGAATAGGTCCGCTTATGTGGTTCTAACTAGGTCCGCTTATGTGTCAAGTAGTAATCAGGTTCGCTTATAGGGTAAGTTGTTGGTCCGCTCGTATGTACGTTGTAGATCCGCTTATATGAGCATGTTCATATAAGCGGACCACATTGCCTATATATAGAGTTATTGTCTAAGAGCGAACCAGTTAGTGAGAACACATAGTTGATGGTGTGATTGTTCCGGCATGCTGCTGAAGTGCTGTCAAACCTTGTAATCGCGTTCAATATCAATAATACAGCAAGTTTAAAGTGAATACAGCTTGAATAGCACCAAATCATTAGTTTCCGCCTCTTGATTTAGATAGAAACTTCTCTGATCGACTCAAACAGGGCCGAGAACGATCCTACAATTGGTATCAGAGCTCAGGAGGAGGAGTTCTTGCCATTTTAGCTGCATTTCTTCTGTTTTTCTACACTTTCTTCATTTTTTCAAAATTTTTCACGGTAAAATCGGCTCAAAATCACACAGTGCACTCGGAATCATGAACTAATAAATCCTTGAAGTTTCCAGATCTAAAATCAATGTAGAAGTTAGGATTTTAGGTGGTTCGCTCATACGGATTTGCGCAAAAGATGACGTCAGCAAGAACACTGGTTCACTTTTAGTGTCAATTGTTGTCTGGTTCGCTCCAAAATCATTAATCTGGTTCGCTTATACGTACAGATTTGCTGGAAAAGATCAGATTCTGGTTCGCTTATTGATCCAATAGTTAGTTCGCTCGAACGGTCCGCTCTTTAGTCAGTCCATCTGGTCCGCTTATTGGGTAAACTTATTGGTTCGCTCATACAGTCAAAGATTTTGGTTCGCTTATTGGTTCAATCTTCTGGTCCGCTTTTGTGACAATTGGATTGGTCCGCTTTTGTGACAATTTGATTGGTCCACTTTTGTGACAAGTGTTGGTTCACTTTTGGAACAATTGTTGTCTCGCTCTTGTGTCAGACTCGCTTTTGTGAACAGTTTGCCTAGATTTGAAAATTGTGAAACTTTATAACATTTGAACAATGAACAACGAATTCTATAACGCTTTTGCAGCCCCGACCTCGATTACTCAGAATGCTTTGATTGAAAACGAAACCGGAACGTCTCAGAAACCGTCGAAACTCATGGATATTGATGATTATAATGTGTGGTCTGAACGTTTCGGAAATTGGGTCGAAGCTTATCATCTAGATGCGTGGGAACACACTGAAGAGCCATATGTTAGACCAGTTAAAAATGGTATACAGCAAACAATTCGAGAAATGAGTACAGATGACAAAAAGAAATACCGTGATGAGAAACTTATGGTGAGTCTGCTTCAGCAAGCAAAAAAAGAAGACATTCTGATCTTGCTTCAACATGATGGAACTGCATATTCGATTTGGATAGAGTTAGAAGCAAAGTTTATTGGAAGTGATGATATGCTTAAGAATAAGAAATCTCTCATGAAGAAAGAATTCGATTTGTTTCGTGGTTTAAAATCTGAAAACACCAAGCAGATTATTGATAGATATTGTAACTTGGTGAGAAATATGACAAAACTTGGTATTAAGAAAGATACTGATGAATTAGTTGAAAAACTTGCAGATGCGCTTCCACACGAAACATGGGGAACATTTCTGATGATGCTGAGATCTAACAGAAAAGATTACAAAGCTATGACACTGGGAGATTTTATCAAGCATTTGGAAGCTCAGGAGATGGAGCAGAGGAAGATAGCCAGAATGAAAAATTATGATGGAGAACAGGATATCAGTTTGTACTACAAGAGTGGCTCTACTGATTCTACAAAGTATTCTCCAAAGATTGAAACTGCTTACAGTGTTAAAGATTCTCCTGAGAAGAAGCCATCCCAAGGATCAAGCAGCAGCACAAGATTTTCATCTTTTGATCCTAACATTTCTGTAACAAAGAATGGTAGAAAACTTCAGTGTAACATTGTGTTAAGCCTTGAAAATGATCAAGACTACACTGAAGAAATTGCAAAAAATCAAATGTCTTTGTTAGGGATGATTTTAGAGTCTTATAGTTGCTTTGTTGCAGGAAAGATCGGAAATCCAATGCTCACAAAAGAGGATTACGATCAAATTGATGCTGAGGAAATGGAATTGATGGATATAAAATGGTGTATGGCGAGTGTGATGAGACGTGCTGAAAAATTTAAACAAATTACTGGCCGTGATGATTTTCGTGATGCAAACGTTTCAGCTTTGGGTTTTGATAAATCTAAAGTTACGTGTTTTCGTTGTAGGGAGAAAGGGCATTTCAAGAGGGAGTGCAAAAATCGTGAAGCTACCGGAGCCCAGAATCCTTTCGGAAACAACGACTATCACAAGAAGGCCATCTATCATCAAATCACACCACCAGCACAACAACAGGCACAAACAGTTCATGGGAGAGATGTGGTTGATAAAAGGGCATGTGTTGTTAGTCAGGGAAAATATGATAATTTTACCTGGGAAAAGTATCTTCCGAAAGACAGCAAAGTGTGTTTGGCTGAACAAGATGATGAGAAGTTAGCTGAAGGTTTTACCTGGGATGATTTTTGTCCGGATCAAGATCTCATGGCCAAAGAGATGTCCAAAAACACTTCTCATATTTTCTTTGCTAATGCTTATGATTTGAAATGTGCAGAAAGAACCAGGAAAGTCATGGAAGCTGCTGAAGCAAGACGTAGAAAGCTTGAGGAAGAGGAAGAAGAGGAAGAGCGATTAAAAGCTGAAGCTAAAGCTGAGAAAAGGAGAAGAGCTGAATTCTTACAACATAACAGGACAGTCAATGAGGTTCCTGAATTTGAAGTGAAAATTGACGCTGAACCAGTCATAGTCCCAGAAAAGTGCATGAACTGTGATTCGCTGATCAAGCAGAACAATGAGTTGTTGCACAATATTCACAAATTGAAAGAATCGTACGATACGATGAACAGAGAAATCAACAAGTATACAGATTCGAGTGGTGAACAAGCTGTGGCAATGAACACATTGAAAGTAGCATATCTTAGGCAGCTTGACGATGCGAACTTTCATATTAAGAAATGTGCTGATCTCGAGTTGGAGCTGGCAACACAAAAGATAGAAACTGAGAAAGTTAAAAAGTTGTTAGACAGTTACTCATGTTCATCTTTTGTTGTTGACAGGATTTATCCTGTGGTGGAGAATTTGAAGACGTTTGAAGAAATGAAAATGTCTGAAGAAGAGAAAACTGTGACTGAAGATGAAGAAAAGTTAAAGACTTCTGGTAAGAAATCAAGTGTGGTCTATAACAGATGTCCACCCCCGGTTGAAAATGGATATTCACCTCGAAATCCAAATTCTGAAAGAGTCAATAAAGCAATCAATTTGAAATGGGAGTCTGGGCCGTCGGATAACTTGCCAGAAAATATTGATGTCACGTATACGTCATCTGACACTGATCATGAGTCAAAGTTGATAAAAAGTGTGGTAGATCAGGTGTTAGACAAAGATGACAATGAGGAGTCAAAACCGGAGTCCAAACCCGAGTCAAAGTTTGGGTCAAATATGTCAAAGCCGACAAACAAAAAGGACAAACGGGTTTATGATAAAGGGTTTTTACTTTCAAAATCTAATTTGAATGATGAATTGGTCAAAGTGGCATATACTTTGAAAGGTTCTGACAAATTATATTCAGATGAAAGTTTTCCAATAAGAAGTGTCAGACTTGAAATGATTCAAAAGGTTTTCAAAATAATAGAAATTAATATTTCTGAAATAAAAGATTTCAATCTTAATGGAAAACCTAAACAATACACTTCAAGAGATCAACAAAGAATTAACAAGAAAATGGGTTACAATTGTGGTTATAGTTTCCAACAGAAACCAAACCATAATCGTAATTTCAAAAAGAAAGGTCTTGGTTTTGTCCCACCGAAAAACTATAAAAATGAAAAAATGTATAAACCAAAAACTATGTTTGTTTCAGGGAAAACGTCTGAAGCTGAAAAAGAACAATTATTCAGAAGACAGACAAATCAGGAATTCCTTGCCAAGAAGCAAGAAGAAATAAATAGGAATGAAGTTCCGAAGAAGATTGAAAAGAGAACCTGTTTTCAATGCAAAATTGCTGGTCATGTGGCAAAGGATTGTCCGAAGACATTCAAGCCAAAACAGGAAGTCTCTGGGAAAATGAAAGAAAAAGTTATTGAAAAGACTGAACTGTCAACCCGGAAGATTACTGGCTTTGAAAATTCAACTTTTGAGAAAGGAGAATGTTCAAAGAATGCTTCAAAAAGGAAAGATAATATGCCAAATCAAAAATGGGTTGTGAAAGGTTCAGGTAATAGTTCTGGTGATGAATCTGATTCCATAAAATCAGAGGAGCCACGTGTTGAGAAAAAGGTTGAGAAGAAAGTTCCGATAGTGGACGATGTGAATTTTCCGCCACTGAATGCTAAAAAATACAAATCTAAAATCGGAAAAGTTGAAATATCAAATCAATTTTATTCTGACAAGAAGAAATTTGATGTTGAAAAAACTTTCAATGGAAATGTAAAACGTATCTTTGGAAAAATGATCAATGGTAAGGCCAAAAGCATCGAAGAGTTTTATGCTTCCAAAGGACGTGTTTACAAGCCTGTTGAAAGAAAAGATGAAGAAGATGTTATTACACCCAAGGAAGGTCAGGCTTGGGTTGATATATTTTTCAAAGAATAAAAACCTGACTTGCCGGAGATCCCAAGTTGGTATTGTGGATCATGAATCGGCATCCTTCTAAATTTGTTTTTGACGTTTTTGCGGGACTTGCCGGAACTCCCAGGTTTGTAAGCGAGGAGTAGGAATCGGCACCTTGAGAATTCAACCAAAAGATGGTAATTGGTTGAAAAACAGGTTTGAATAGCTTAATTGCTAAGTCTACAAGTGGTTGTATGTTTGTGGATGTTATAAGTGGTTCAGAATGAGAACTAGTTGATCGTACAAGTGGTTAAATCAAGGTCATTAATTTGAACTTGAGTTAACTATCATTCATAAGATTGGTAAAACAATATGATGATTTGAACCCCAATTTTACAAAAGGTAAAAACAACTAAACTTATTTTCCGGAAAAACCATTCTGATTAAAACAAACTTGAGTGTTTTGAAATCATTATGGGAAAATAGTTTTGTTGTGAGGGGGAGTTCTGATTGTTTAAGCCAAACGGATGGAGAATTGAATTGTTTCGACATCAGTTGTCATGTTCTGTACAGTTTGTTTTCAATTTTTACTAGATGTATTTGAATTTTAGGGGGAGTAAGAATTTTTAGAAAATCCAAAAACATCAGAAAATTTGAAAAATCCAAAAACATGATAAAATTGAAAATGAGTTTTTGTTGCGTAAAAGAGGAAATGATAGTACATCAGTGGACTATCACAGCACGCTAAAGAATTGTAAAGCCAAAATGTGATAAACAATCTTACTGCGGATGTGTCAGTAGATTTTCGCACATTTAGTAAATTGAAACGAGATATAAACCTAAATCAAACTTTCTTAATTCGTGGGTAACTATTCTTGGATATATGGGTAACCCCCGAAATCTTGTTTGAAAGGTCCCGTATTCTGAGATACTAGGTCTTTATACTCAGTGATATCTGGGGTATTATTCCAGGACTTCTGCTGTATGGAAATACTGATCTAGTCCCCGAATAATACTTTCTGCAAAAAGCTTTGAAATACAAGCTCGCCCTCAGCAATCTGATTAAACAATAAAATTGATAATCTTTGCTGTTGTAATAAAAGATCCTCTAAAGGGGACCCACCAAAAGTCGAGCCGTCATCTCTCTGCTGAACGGAAGTTCTGACCTGAGCTCTCACGGTTTCGCATCTACCCCTTTACAGATATCATCTGTGGTATACTCACCTGTAAGACTGAATATTTGGGATCTGGATACGGGAGTATATTCAAGTGGAGTGATACACAATTAAGTTTGAGTTTCTAAAACATTAATATCGTATCTCGAATCAATTGAAGTCTGTGTGAAAATTTAAGTGGACAAATATACTGACAATCTAGGTAAATTGTTTAGAACTTAATATGTAATCAAGCTTAACGGTGTTTGTGATCTGTTTCATAACTGATATGATCCTCTTGCACAAACTCACAAAAATATTGTCTGTAAATAGTTGTTTTCTGCATTTACTTTCATTCAGAAAATTCAAAAGATTTTTTGGTATGTTTTAGCAAAAATTTTGAAAAATCAAAAAGATTTTCGACAACTGGTGTTGGAATGCTGATTTTCGAAATTCAAAGTGCTAAACTTGAAGAACTGGTTTGGGAGAGTGTTTGTGAAGCTGGTAAATTTGTTTGAAAAGAGCTAGTAATCAATTCTGAATGCAAAATCATTATTATAGCTTATCAACATAGTTTCTGAATTGTTGGAAAGTTTTAATTTTTAATAGAAACTTATGGTTAGGTAGAGATTGTGCAGGATTTGAGCCAGGTGACAATTATGTGATGAAGTGCCAGGTTACAATCTTGAACCTGATGAAGTGTGAATTCCAGATTACGATCCCAGCTGTGTGAGAGGGGGAGTCTGAAGACACCGTGTCAACATTCAAGAGAGAAGAGTTTGTTGATGATGAAGATAGAGAATGAGGATTCTTGAAGCGACAGATATTTCAGAGGCAGATTGTCGACTGATGAAGATTGTAGATTGACTTGTGCAAAGACTCTATGAAGACTCCGTCAACATCCGAGGGGGAGTCTGTTGGTGCACTTACGTCTGTCGACTACGTCTTACATCGAGTCTTAGAGATGAAGAGGATTAGACTTGGCACGGAAACCTAGAATAGCTTGTTTGGAATAGGTCCGCTTATGTAGTTCTAACTAGGTCCGCTTATGGGTCAAGTAGTAATCAGGTTCGCTTATAGGGTAAGTTGTTGGTCCGCTCGTATGTACGTTGTAGATCCGCTTATATGAGCATGTTTATATAAGCGGACCACATTGCCTATATATAGAGTTGTTGTCTAAGAGCGAACCAGTTAGTGAGAACACATAGTTGATGGTGTGATTGTTCCGGCATGCTGCTGAAGTGCTGTCAAACCTTGTAATCGCGTTCAATATCAATAATACAGCAAGTTTAAAGTGAATACAGCTTGAATAGCACCAAATCATTAGTTTCCGCCTCTTGATTTGGATAGAAACTTCTCTGATCGACTCAAACAGGACCGAGAACGATCCTACAGCCTTGTGGAGCCTAATGCAGACAAGAGCAATTAATGAAGGAAGAGAAAGTGGATGGCCACAGAGTCGTGTCCAGCGGACTTGGGGTCGTGGCCAGGCTTTTGTTCAGGCTATAAATAGGGGTGTTTGGCTCACTTCAAAGGCATCCCTTGGCAAACCGCCTCTCTCCCACTTCACCACCACTCCACCACCTCTACAACACCCACATCCACCACCATCATCCATCATCCACCTTAGAGTGTGTGTAGTAGTCTCGGGATCCAAGATTGATAGTAAGAGTTCTTTTCAATCAAAGGCCATGTTTGGCTAAGTCTCTTACATCACTTGGTGAAGACAAGCATTTAATGTAATACTTTTGATTTTTAATCTTTTCGCACTTTTTATTTGGTTTTGTATTAATGACTTTAATAACTAGTTTCTTATGTTGAAGGTGAAACATCTTTATCATTTGTCCGTGGTGTCTTGGCATTACTTTACTGTCTATATAAAGTAAAAGATTTTCATCATTCATATCTCTACGGTCTATATAGAGATAGGTTAGCTACCTGGTCGGGGTTAAGGGAATGGTTTAGTAAGGTTCTTGCCTTGTTCAGTGTATAGATCCGGCAAGGACATGGGTCAAGCTTACTAGGACCCCTTTTAATACCCACTGGTATTGGATGGCGGGGGTGCGAATGGATTGATCCCCTCATATGTAAACAACTATTAATACATTAAACCGGCTACTTGGGATTGTATCCCTGCTGACTCAAACCACTTAGCCGAGGGTAACGTCACCTTCAAAAGAGGGGCCTACCACTTTACGCATTAATAACTTAATTAATTATCTTCCAATATTCCGACCCTTTGGGATTGTATCCTTGCTGACTCAAACCACTGGGTTGAGGGTGACGTCACCTTCAAAAGAGGGGCCTACTCCTATAACTAAGATAATCTCTTAAAAAGTGCAAAAGTGCGGAAATCATCAAAGGTTACATTAAAGGCGAGTCGGATCCAAGTGATTCATCTTGTCTATTTGTTTTTATTTTTACTTTTATTTTTCAGCATTTTAGTTTTTATTAACCTTTTCTAAAAAATTTGATTTGATTAGACGTTGAGGATAAACCGGTATTAAAAGCTCTTGTGTCCTTGGACGACCTCGGTATCTTACCAATGCTATACTATGCTCACGATGGGTGCACTTGCCCATGTGTGTGTTTAGTGTTAGTAGAATATCATGTTTTATAAATTTAAAACTTGACTAATGTGTTAAAAAGGGTTTAAAATATCAATAAAAACATATCACACCCAACACACACCATTTAGACATAACCATGAGATTTTATTTTTCCATCTAGTCTCATATGTATGTTACACAAGCATGTATATTCCATTATTCAGTCTAGGAACATAACCTTTTTGCCTTTGATCTCCAAGGCTTCACCATTACCCATAGGACTTTATCAAACGTCTTATCTGAGTCATTCAGGTGAACCGAGTCATGGTAGGGCACAATCACTATTATGTGGAGACACTGTCAATTAGATTGACGCTAAACAACATGGCTCCACTGAGTTTGCTTTACATAATGCATCGATTCCCTTTTATGTTACTTTAACAATAAGCTAGTATGAAATACTCTTCCAAAATGTAGGCTAAATCCCCCTTTAGCTCAAACAACAATGGAGGTGATAGACGCATCCACCTGCCCTCCATCACTTACAATAAATCTCACCAAATTTGTTAATACCATTTACAATAACATTATAGTACTTTTACTTTCATATGTTATAATTCAAACTTGTGAGATTTACGATGACTTCTAATGAAGTATGTTGATATGTATCGTACTTGTGTATTTCATTTCAATACACTCCCCATATACTTTCATGACTCTCTCATGGTGTTTCAAGACATTTGATGTACCGTATCTGACTTTTAGTCAATGCAACAATGCTCAAGTTGTTTATGTCCAAAGCTTTTCGTGTACTATCCATTTAAAAACCAAATTCTTTAAACATTGTTGATTTATTTCTTTGTAAAAATTACATGTGTTATTCGAATGTATTGGACACAAAGAAATAAAATACATTCGAAAAAACTTTAAACTATTTAAACGGATACGTAGACAATATCTAGACATCAAATTTCATAGTGTTATTATCTTTAACACTTTTATCATCCAACCAAATTATCGCGGTGATATCGTCTCATGGCATGTGTTCAGGTACTCCGTCAATAAGACTCTATGCACTCGTAAATATAAGCTCCTCATTTCATCGTGAAACTTTAAACTCGAACAATCACAAATCTTCTTAAAACAACACCAGGTTGTTACAAGGACTACATTTAAGTAGTGAAGCTTGAACAATTAGTCTAGTTCACAACAACACCAAGTTGTTTTCCACCATATAGCATCCCCGAGAATGTTACTTTGGTGCAGCATATGCAACTTTAGCAAGAGTAGCGATCCGTTTTGAATTATTATAATTTAAAACTACGCAAAACTTTGTTTTAAATTCATTATAAACATTTCCTTGATTTTGTAATATATTATATTAATGGTATCAATTAGAGTTTATTAAATTAAATATAAAAACCCAAAACATCAAACACTTTATATGGTTTCGGTTTAATACACATGTAATAAAACAGTTTCTAACACATTTTAGAAAAAAAGAACATGTTATAACGCGTACGTTATAAAGTTAAACGTTTAAATAAATCGTTTTCCAAAAATATAGTTTATAAAAGAAATGTTTTTTAATCATTATATTGTACACACTAAAATAGTAAAATGTTTACATAAACGTGTTTCCGGTCATTGTGGTTTATAAAATAAATCCTTTCTAACAAACATATAATAACTTAAATAATTCCAACACGCATGCTAGAGGATTTTCTTTTACATGAAACATCTTCAAATATTTGGTGTTATAAAATAAATCGTATCTAAACTCGTATTAGTGATAAATGTTTTCTAACACACATGTTAGAAAATTAAAATGAGTTCTAACGCGCACGTTTAAAAATATAAAACGTTAATATGAAATGTTTTTAGCATATATATGATTCATAAAAATAAACCATTTCTAATAATATGTTAGAAAATAAACGATTACAAGTCGATTTAAATCTAACGGATTTTTATGAACTGTTTCTAACACACATGTTAGAAGATAATTGATTTCAATTATTTATGCGTGAAAGAAAGAAACAGAAAAGGGTTTTTATTCCTCATAAAATGTTTACACAAAACATTTTAAAATATTTATATTCTGACATTTCTAACACACATGTAAAAATAAAAAATAAGAACTTCTAACGTGCACGTTAAAAAATTGTGATCATAAAACGTTATTTGATCTAACGCACATGTTAGAATATTAAAACGGTTGTCGAAAGCGTTTTAATTCAATGAATGAATCATAATGCTTACGTTTGTAAAACGCTAATTTGGATTCACGATTGTATACCAAACTTTGCCAAATAAAAAACGTGTACTACATACATTTCCCAAAATTTGTTTGGAAACTAAGCCGAAAATTTCAAACAAAATTATTTTTTAAACCATTTTGTGAACTCAAATCCCATAATATAAGGGTTTATTGATTGTTATGAACAATCTCACGAAATATGTTTTAATATTGTAGGAGAAGTGTACACTTTTTATTAAAAAATATAAAATAAATAAAAATATTCTTTTTATTATTTAGGAATTTCATAATACGCAACTGTTTGTTTAATAAACGAACTAAACAAATTTGTAAATAAACTCACAATATATCAAAATGATTCAAAAAACAAGTAGTCTCCTGATTCGATCTTGGCTGCAAAGTCTTCAAATATATCAAAATGATTCAAACTAGTGAGTAGTCTCCCAATTTGATCTTCACTGCAAAGTCTTCAACTGAAAAAAATAAGCAAACGGCGTTGACGGTTGTGGCTGAGGATCATGTTCAACACGGGTCCCTAAAAACAGATTTCACGCCTCACTTAGACAACGTGTCTGTCTCATAGGGTACAACAACCGAAGCAGTATGTACTGCTGTAAAAGGTTACATACACGAGGTTACATATTGTAAAATTATAGTATTTGAACTTATAGAACGAATACAGTTGCGAAGGTGACGGAATCTAGTAGAGAGAACTGCTCTCTATAGTTCCCCAATATATGGGTCTTCAAGTGATCCTTCTTCTCTAAGAATTATTCATGTATATACTTATGTATTTTTTTCTTGTATTTCATTAGTATCCTAAAATGAGACACAAAGCCTACCATTTTTTCAAGAGCCATTGGTGGTGAAAATTTTGTTGATTCATGATTTGTGACTGATATTAGTGATTGACAAATTTGATAGCAACAGTCAAGGGAGAATTTGTTGGTGCATGATTTGTGACTGTTGCTATGCAAATGAAGTTAAATGTTAGGTTCCATGTGAACACTTATGAGAAATTACTAGTGGCGACTAGGTAGATTTCATGACTCATCCACACTACAATAAGTTGTACTTGGTGTTTGGGTTTATAAGTTTCTAATGGCCTAAGTTAGAAAGCCCATAAGAAACCTCCCAATACTATAAATAGTTAGGACCTCCTCATTTGTGTGTGTGTGTGTGTGTTGGGGGGGGGGGTGTTGGCATGAGTCACTGATGTGTACCGGTGTATATATAAAATTTGTATCTCACACAATCGGGGTTTTAAAATGGAATCACCAAGCTAAACCACACAACACTGCAAGTGTACCGGTCGTAGTGTAATAAAGTCGGTAAGACCGAGTATCAATCCATGGACACTAATATGCAGCCCTCGATACTCAACCTCTGTCGAGTCCTAGTCTAGGCAAATAAGCATGATTTTCTACTAAACTAACAAATGAAGAAAAGCAGTAAACAAGAAATCAAAACAATCAAGGCAAGAGGTAGGCTCGGAACACGAAGAATCAGATAAGGAGGTAATGACTGTCTAGATCGGGAATCCTAATGAGAAGGCTATACGTGATAGGGAAACGGATACTTGAAAGGCCACCAGGATCTAAAGATATAACTAATTTAAGAATTACAACAATATCCTAGATCTCCTCTCAGTCTCACTAGGATAACTAAGCAAAACATAAAAGTCGCGTGAAGCTCACCGGGTAAAGAATGGATCACCTCTCAGTCTCACCATGCAATAAATGTTTACACGCCCAAAGATAAGATCTCCTCTCAGTGTCACTAATCTCAAAATACCGGATGATATTGAGGAGCGAATCAAGTCCTAAGGGTAAATGTAGCGGGTGAAAAGGATATCGGGAAGGAAACTCGCTCTCGTGCAATTTCTAAACTATAAATCAATAAAACCTAACAAACCTACAACCTATCTCCTCCCGGTCTCAAGGTAGGTAACAAACCGGGTTAAGTTTAACATGCATTTTCTAGATCCTAAGTCGAGTCGACTAGTCAACCTATCAAATCATCAACACAAAGCTAACGATAAAAACATGCAATTTATAGTCTAAAAACACAAAGTCAATAAACCAAGATCACATGTGGATAGAAAAATACAGATCAAACATAATCATGGTGACAAGTTGCAACAAAAACCCAAAAAGATTCGATTTTCACGTAAATAAATGCCTAAACAAGATCCAAAATCCCATAATCAATCAACAAGTCTCATTATTCACCCTAATCTAGACAATCATATAGTGGATCTAGCCAATCATGGCTCCAAGATACATTACAAGACCAAATCTAGACAAATCTAACATAAACGGGTCTAAAACTAGTGAAAACCGTAAACTAAAGTTGATAACCAACCTATAATCACCAGACTTAAATAATCCAAGCCCGATCTATGAAAATGCCTTGAAAACGCTCTAAAATGTCACCAAGAATGTCCCAAACCCAGCCCTCCTTTGTTGCAAAACCCTAAAATGCTTAAATAGGCACTGTTGTTCGGGGGGCCTCTAGGAGGACCGTCTTGGTTGTCTAAATGGTCCTCCTAGAGCTGGCTGAAGAGAAATGAAGTTGCAGGAGGACCGTGTTCCTGGGCTAAACAGTCCTCTTAGAGTAAGGTTGTGGAGAATGACACAACAACATAAAAATATCTTCCTAGGATCCAATGTTAGAACTTGATGAGCACGAACCGTGTTGAAGTATCTAGACAGTCCTCCTAGAGCAGGCTGAAGTGAAAGGTTTGTAGGAGGACCTTGTTGAGCTGTCTAAACGGTCCTCCTAGAACTGGAGTTTGCAGTTTCTTTAATCCTTCTATCTTTTTCTCCCGACTCCTAAGCTCGAATACCAACCCACAACAATCCAAACTCTCACCGAACACTGCAAACTTCACAAAATAATCAACTAAGTACCAATTTATGAAGATTTATAATTAAAAAATTACAAAAAATGGAAGGATAATTGAGGTAAAAATATATGAATTTTCAAGTATATCAGTCACTAACCTTAGGTGTGCTCACTTAGGGTTGGATAAGGGGCATTAATGTAAAGATGTAAACTCCTTCGGTATGTAATCCATGTTGATTATCAATGAAATTTGTTTCTACATCTTCTATCTTGTTCATTTTTGTTGTTTGGTTGGCTCATACCACACCCGTCTTGGTTTTTTATTAATCAAGAGTTATGTGAGCTTGTTAATCGATCCGCGCACACTTTCATGTACTATCAACGTGAGGTTATCGAATCGGTTGTGTCTAACAATCAACCGATTCATCAGTGCTCTTGATTCGGGGCTCAGATCTAGAAATCCACCAAGAGATGTTACGTTATGAAGAAAATGGGGGGGGGGGGGTTGGTTGATTTGAGGCATTTCAATTGGTTTTTAGGTGATTTGATAATGTTGGATTGTGTTTTGGGTGTTATTGGTTAGTTTGTACGAGTGTTTTGGTGGATTTCGGATTATTTTGCAAGAATTGTGGTTTTTTTGAAGTTTCGAGCCGAAGAACAAAGGTTGAAGAAGGAAGAACTGATATTTTTTATCAAAGTATAATTTCTGCATTCGAAGAATACAGAAAGTATAATTTCCGCATTAGAAGAAGTTTATATTTACAAAAAGTGTAATTTCTATGTTCGAGGAAGTTTCTGCGTACTGAAATTTCTTTTTCTACCGAAATTTCTTTCACAACCGAAATTTCTTCTACCAAAATTTCAGAAATATTTGCCGAAATTTATGATGTTAGAAATATCTTCCGAAATTCTGATGTCTGAAATATCTTCCGAATTTCAGATGTCAAAAAATTGAGAAATTTCTTCTAATACCAAGATTTCATTCAGAAATATCTTCCAAAATTTGCTTACATACCAAAACTTCCATGAATACCGAAACTAAGTTTCTATATCACTATTTTACCAAAACCTTCTTTGATATCGAAGCCTCCTTACCAAAACCTTCCTTGATACTAAACTTCCTTACCAAAACCTTCATTGATACCGAAAATTCCCTACCTAAACTTTTCTGGAAAAGAAATGGAATTTTAGAGCGGTTGATGCTCAGTTGCTTGAGATTGGGCCGGATGTAACTATTGAACCACAAAAGTTTGTTGGGAAAATTAATTTCATGGATCCATTGGCTGGTTTCTAATGATTATTGTGGGTAGTCACTTGTACCGGGAATAAGACTCAACGCTGGTCCTTTATTCGATTATGACTATTTGGGCCTATCTGAGTTAAATGGAGCTCGCTCAAAGTCAAAGAATGGTCAATATCACGTTAAAGATTCGACATGATTCAGTTGTGGTTCAATTTCTCATTTGGGATCCAGACATGTTTCGGATAGACAACTTGATTAAGGGTGCTTACTTAGCAACCTTTTAGGGTGGGGTTAACTAGGAATGAAAACCGAATTGAAGACTGTTGGATATCTCCGATGATCATTATAGAACTCATGTTTGTAGACTGTGCATTGTCTTCGTGATGAAGCTGACTAGTGGTGGATTGAACCTTTATCATATACCAATTATAGTAGAGGTGATTAATGAGACAAAAAGCTTACCTAGAGGGAGAGTTGCTAGTTGAGTTGGAATCTCGGATTAATCCGGAGGAACCTACTTTGAGGGTGAAATCTGAAATGAAAGACTTTGGCTTATCGGAGGAGACACGAAGACACTAGACAACGAAAAACACACCTGATATCATCAGTCAAGGGGGAATTTGTTGAAGCATGATTCGTAAGTGATGATTATCAGTGATTGACAGATTTGATAGCAACAGTCAAAGGGGAATTTGTTGGTGTATGATTTGTGACTGTTGCTATGCAAATGATGTTAAAGGTTAGGTTTCATGCGAAACCTTACGAAAGGTTTCATGCGAAACCTTACAAGAATTCACTAGTGACGACTAGTTAGATTTCATGACTCATCCGGACTACAATAGGTTGTAAACCTCCCAACACTATAAATAGTTGGACCTTTTCATTTGTGTGGGGGGTTGTTGGTGTGAGTCACCAACCCTAGGTGTGCTCACCAAGGGTTGGATAAGGGGCGTTAATGTAAAGATGTAAACTCTTTCGGCATGTAATCCGTGTTGATTATCAATAAAATCAGTTTCTACATCTTCTATCTTGTTCATTTTTGTTGGTTGTTTGGCTCATACCACACCCGACTCAGTTTGTGATGAATCAAGAGCGATGTCAGCTTGTTTATCGATCCGCGCACACTTTCAGATTTTCACTTAATTAGAGATTTAATTAAGAGTTAATTAATGTTTTCGTCCCTGTGGTTTGTCAAAAATCACTATTTCAGTCCATTAGTTTAAAAATTGCGATTTCAGTCCCCTGTGGTTTCACTTTCGTAACCATTTCAGTCCACCTCGTAACCATTTCAGTCCTTGTACTAATAAAATAAATGGATTGAAATGGTTACAAAAGTGAAACCACAGGGACTGAAATGGTTACGAAAGTGAAACCACAGGGACTGAAATCGCAATTTTTAAACTAATGGACTTAAATAGTGATTTTTGACAAACCACAGGGACGAAAACAGTAATTAACTCTTTAATTAAAGACATAAAACTCTAATAAAAGTTAATCAAATGACATAAAAAAACTTCACTCAAAAGTTTGTCACCATGAAGAGTCTCATTAATAATTTTACTAAATTAATTTCAGCTCACTTTTTTTTCCAAATTTCCAACAAGTCAGACTTTGAAATCATCAAGTAGGAAAGAATTCAAGATTTGGATTGTAAAATGAGTAATGTAATTTGGTAAGATTAAGATAATTATAGGCAGTGGATATGAATTCAATATTGTTAGAGCCACTAAAAAAGTTGTGTACACAACGTGCTTCATGAGTCCATTCACTCAAACATGTTCCATGCTTAAATATTAAAAAATCTAGTAAGAACACAACATAATTTCTTATCGGTTCACATAACTATTTTACCATGTGTTTTCGAATATCCAAAGGAAACCATGATAAAATATACATAAACCACACTATTATAATTTCGTTAAACTTTAATTATATTTCAGTAATAACAAGAAGTGACGGTGGAGAAACTATTATTGGAATTTTACAAACGATACATACATATTGATACAAGCTCTATATGAGCAAGTATCTTATTGATACAAGATGAATTATTGTTGCATGCTGAACGTATCAAACTTCAATATCAAATTTCATACAACAAGTTGCTGAAAAGCTTCATTTGTTCAACTTCTAGTCCAATGACGATCGATAAGCTCCCATCGTTTATCGGGCTTGGAGAAACAATACACTTACCCGCTGACGGGATCCCTGTACGGCCCATGAAGATTGGCCGGCCCCATCCGAAGTCGGTGTCGTGAATCGGGATCCTAGCCCAACTTACTATTTGAAGATTCGTGTACTTATAAGAAACCTCGGGCTTGTGACAATCATGTTCTTCCAGATAATCGATAGCCGATTTTAGATAATCGTTATTCATCATCGCTAAAGCATCGTGGATTTTACCTGAAGCGTACCACGAAGGTTTGGATTGAATTTCGCCAGCTGTCGCTATAGCAGTGGCTGTGAAGACAGCATTACCGAAATAGCCACGTGGAAGTGGCGGTTGTAAGCGGGCCCGCCCATCTACCGAGAAATAGAGCTTGGTTTTCACATTGTCTGGCATCCCACGGGCTTTACCCACGCACTTCCAAATATGGCCCGAGAGAATTTCAAAAGAGCTGTAGCGGATCGTGTTACCATCTTCCTTTGACTTTGCTTTAAGTGCATCAAGTTGGTTTCGTGTTAACTTAAAAACTGAGAAGACGGTTTTGCTTTCACCCGATGGGACTTGGAGCGGAGAGTTCACGGTTGGATCCGGATGGTATTCAACGTGCTTAAAAACGGGTTGTGGTGGGTCATGTGCACGAAGGAGGGTCCGATCTATGAAGGGTGGGAGAGTTATGTCAAGCCCACGGGCCGTATCGGCCCATGTGTTTATGAAGTGAAACGCAGACGTCCCATCCACGACACGATGGTGCATCCCAATTCCTAGCGAAACCCCGCCGCATTTGAAGTATGTTACCTGCTCAAACACAATTGTTACATATATACATGTCAAATTTATGTAGAACTATTTTTCAAATTTTATGTCAAATTTATGTAGAACTATTTTTCAAATTCATAATATGTTTTATACTGAAACACAATTGTTAAATATATACATGTCAAATCTACGTAGAAATATTTTTCAAATATGTAATATGTTATATTTTTTTCAAAGTCGAATTAATTTCATCTCGTGAGACTTCAAGCCAAAACCTCACACTTAAGTGTATTAAAAGGTTTTGCCTTGCCATTGGACCACCAACTCCAGTGGTTGTATACCTGCACGACCAGCAGAGGATATGATTCAATTCCCAATGAATAATCAAAGTTCGGAACGAGTTTCAAGGTCTCCAAATTGGGTGAAAAGTCACCAAAATCATCGATAACGCCATCAGAATCCGCTTCCAAAAACAACGCTCCTTGTCCTTGACAATCGATCTCAACCCGACCATCTTGGTCGTGTTTAAATCGGCCTGCCATTGGGTAAAATGCAACCAAAGCCTTGCTCAAAGCATCCTTCATCACTTTCGTATCAAAAAAGTTGGGAGCACCATTAGGCCGGTAAAAAAACAAAGATAGTGTGTGAATGTTGGTGGCAATTAGATCAAGGCTAGAGCTCCATAGCTTTGTCATAGGTGTCTTTTCAGCTGGAGTCACCATAGTTGATTCTCTTACCACCACCTTCATCTTGATATTCACTACAAAAAGTAAATAATTGTAAGAATATGATCATATATAAAAAAGCATTATCGATACATGCACTCAGTTTAAATATTAAACCTGTTACAGATGTTTCTTCCCAGGTGGTCTTCTGAAACTCATATGTGGCTTATATATAACTTATATGAGAGACCAAATCCATTGTGTGGTTAGGTGCTGTAGAAGACTTGTGGCATTTATTAAAGGTTTTTTTTACGTGGAAAATGGGTTGTTTTCAAATAAGTTTTCTAAACCAATTTCAAAATTAGTAACAACTAGTGAGAATCAGCAATGCGTGGCAACCATGGGCGGATCTAGGCCACTTTTATGGGTTCCTAGAAATTCATTCGGTTTGAAAAAAATGCAGAAAATTATGAGAACCTCTTATGATTTGGAAAAAAAAAATAGTAGGAATTCGTGAAAATCTACCAAAAGAAACCCAATAAAAAAAAGCTTTTAGATCTGCCACTGACGACGGGTCCGTTTAAGACACCCCTATTTTCCTTTTATTTTTACTAAGCGAACACTCTCCATCAAGTTTCACATTAATACAATTCAAATCTTTTTAAACAAATTTTTGTTTGTTCTTTTGTCATTTTGTTTCTAAAAACCTTTTTATTGATTTTTTTAAAGAATTTTTTTTTTCTAAATGTCTTTTTTATGTTTTTAAAACTTTTATTTTTTATTTTATTTTCTAATAACGTTGTGCATAGTAAATATTTTGCACCTTGCCCTCTTATGTTTTAACTCTGTTCTTGATATGTAACAACTTTATTAGTAATGATATTTTTTATATAATGAAATTTTTATGTTCTCGATATGTTTTAACTCTGTTCTTGATATGTAACAACTTTATTAGTAATGATATTTTTATATAATGAAATTTTTATGTTCTCAAAGTTAGTTATAAATTTAGTGTAAAGATCAAACACAAATAAGTCTTAACATAAAAAGAAGTGAAGAATGATATTTTATTGTTTTTTGAATTATTTTTTATCTATCTAAGCATTATGTTTAGTTGCAAAATGTAAAAAAAAAAAATAATAATTTTATGTATTTACACTAGTAGAGTAGTTATGTGTAATTATGTTAGAGTGATCATAGTTACTCTAGAGTAATTACATAATTACTCTACTAATGTAGATACACCTGAATTATTATTTTTTTCTATAAATTTTGGGATTAAAATACGTGTTTGATAAATTAGGGGAAAATTAAAAAAAAAAAAATCTTTCTTTACTTCTCACGTTAAGATCCATTTGTTACGTTAAGATCCATATGTATGATATCTTTACTCTATAAAAATAATATTTATTATTATTGTTTTTAAAAGGACCCTGAACCAAGTAAACATCTAGAATATTTTAGATCATCCGTAGTGGTTAATTGGTTATGGTAAATAATGTTTCATCTTTGGGCGTTGTCCGCCACGTGTTGTCCTAGTCAGCCAAGGGGCATTTTGAAGAAAAGGGCGTAGTGAAATAATGCCCTCACCCTTGGGCGTTGGTCGACACGTGGCACTCTCATAATTACCCAATTATTATTTTTAATTATTAAAACAAATAATATTCAACTAAAACAGTGATTGGTCAATGGTCTTCGTCTTGGACGTGGAAAATACAACGCCAAACAGTCAAAATTCAAAAAAAAAAAAAAAATACACCCCTAGAGGCCATGGTCGGGCATGTTTGGACGTTTTTCAGGCTTAAAAACGCCCCATAATCTAATGACTACGCACGGTGTTAGGCCTGTTTGTAACCATCTTGTTGATATTTTCAAAAGTCATCGTTACTTGCAATCTTTAATTCATTCACACCCACAAATAATTTATAGAAGAATACAAATTGAATTTGTCATTGATATAGGAATCAAAATAAAAACAATAATTCAAAAAAAAAACTATAAATTATCTATATAACCATTATATTATATATATTGATTTCGAGAGATGATAAATAGTAATTTTATTTTTATAATAATATATAGTTTTTTTTATTATTTTATTATTTTATTATTTTATTACTTAATATATTATAATAGTTTATTATTATAGAGTTAATAGCCAAAATGGTCCTTGAGATTTGCTCACTTTTGCCACTTTAGTCCAAAATCCAAAATAATTAAATCTGGGTCCCTGAGGTTTGCATTTTGTTGCCATTTTAGTCCAAATTTCAAAAACCTCCTTTTTTGACTGTTGCAACCAGCCTAGTTTGTCCTTTCTCGCAGGGGTATTCTGGGTTCTTGATCTGAGTTTGTTATAATAACTCATAAAAATGACCAAAATACCCCTGCACAAAAGGACAAAATAGGCTGGTTGCAACAGTCAAAAAGGGAGTTTTTGAAATTTGGACTAAAATGGCAACAAAATGCAAACCTCAGGGACCCAGATTTAAAATTTTTGGATTTTGGACTAAAGTGACAAAAGTGAGCAAACCTCAGGGACCATTTTTGCTATTAACTCATTATTATATTTACTTTTAATAGCATATTTTTCTTTTTTTAAACATTTATTTCCTTTTTTTAATAATGGTTTTTTCTTTTTTTTAAATATATTAATTTATCGATTAAGATTAATTTGATACTTCTTTAATAAGTTACGTTTATAACTTTTTTCTAAAAACTTAAGTACGTAGTTGTGCTTGATTTCTTTCCCTGACATTCCGTTATAAATTTTGTTAAAACGAGGTTATATTCAAAATGAAGTATTTATTTGGTATCATAAAACGGAACGATGATAAACTAAATTGTTCTAATGGTTTGACTTTCTAAACAACATGCTTTATTTTCAAATCACGTTTGTTTTACATTATCATTTGCTCGATTTCGCCGTAACGCGCGAGATAAAAAAACTAGTTATTATTATCAACCGGAAGTTTTTGACTTTTTTTTACATATTTTTGTATTTTTTTTAACCTTCCATATTTAATATTAACACTTACAACCTCTTTAACTTTCTAAAGAATTTGTAATTGAGTTTTACGTTTTTATTTTTATTTACGTGTCGGCATACATTCAAATTGATTTATGTTTCAACGTATTCTAGGAAATGAGTTGGGTCAAATATAATATGCTCTTATGTTTATTATTTTGTGTGTGTGCGTTTTTAGTTGGTCTATATTTTGACGTAAATTTTATTTTATTTTATTTTTTTCGGAAATGAGCTAGGTAAAATATAACACGTTTTTCAGTTGGTCTACATTTTAACATAAATTTTGTTCGAAAACGAGTTGGGTCAAATATAATACGTTTTCATTAGACGGTATAAATTCGAGTCACTTTACGTTTCGACACCGTCGCAACGCGCCTTACCATTCTTTAACTTAATAAAAACACTATTTTTCTTACGTGCTAATTTTTATGCACGTGACAATATAAATTCAAGTTGGTTTACGTTTCGACGTAAATTTTCATTAAAGATATATTTAAGATAGTGTTTATGTTTCCATTTACAATTAATTTAAGATCAGCCTATCCAGCTGTCTAATTTAAATTTATTTTTATGGTTTTAGATCGATGTAAAACATGTGTCAATATTCTTTTGAGCATATTTCCTTCGGTTGCTATACTTAACTAAATAGATATCGATCAAAAACTCACAGCATAGCACGGACAATCTTACTAGTTATAAACAGGTTGGAGGAACTAACGAAGAATGGAAAAAATAAGAGAAGAATTGAGTGATTGATTTTTTCCAACCATCTCCTCGCATAGTTAATTTTTTTTAATTAAAAATTCGTTTTTAATAATAACGAGTTATCAAATGTGGGAATGTGAGAGGGTGAAGGGGTATGTTTAGCCTATCTCATCGGTTTAAAATATAAATTTATATGACATGTGTTTGCATATCAAAGCATAGAAGAAATCACGTTGTAATGATATATTCAGAAATCACGAAAAAGATACACTGCAATAAGAAAAACGTAATTTAAGATTAATGAAAACCGTAACCTAAACAAATATTCATGAATAACTAAAAATGTTACTTGAATATTAAGAGAAAAGAAAATTTTGAATGGTTAAATTAAAAAAGGTTACTGTGACGACAAAAAAAAAATTATTTATAAAATTATTAGTTGTTATTTACTTAAACAAATATTTAGTACCCCGCCCGTTGTGCAGGATTGTTAAAAACGTTGAACCACTCACGCACATTAACTCACAAAAAATAGATCGAAATGTAAAATATAGAAAAGAATAACTAAGTGGAAATGATAAAAAACATTATTCAAGCGGGTTAGATTTAATGTAGTATATAATAATAATAATAATAATAATAATAATAATAATAATAATAATAATAATAATAACAATAACAACAACAACAACAACAACAACAACAACAAAACAAAAACAACAACAACAACAACAACAACAACAACAACAACAACAACAACAACAACAACAACAACAACAACAACAACAACAACAACAACAACAACAACAACAACAACAACAACAACAACAACAACAACAACAACAACAACAACAACAACAACAACAACAACAACAACAACAACAACAACAACAACAACAACAACAACAACAACAACAACAACAACAACAACAACAACAACAACAACAACAACAACAACAACAACAACAACAACAACAACAACAACAACAACAACAACAACAACAACAACAACAACAACAACAACAACAACAACAACAACAACAACAACAACAACAACAACAACAACAACAACAACAACAACAACAACAACAACAACAACAACAACAACAACAACAACAACAACAACAACAACAACAACAACAACAACAACAACAACAACAACAACAACAACAACAACAACAACAACAACAACAACAACAACAACAACAACAACAACAACAACAACAACAACAACAACAACAATAATAATAAGAAGAAGAAGAATAAGAATAATAATAATAATAATAATAATTAGATAAATCTATAAAGTATAGGGTTTTTTTAACGTTAAAAGTATAAAGTAAAGTATAGGGTCTATTAAAATTTAAACTAAAATGTAAGGTTATAATGTATTTTACTAATACTTTAAGAAAATGAAAGTAAAAGTTATTAATACACTTTTGAAAAGAAATTAAAACTCACTAAAATTTAAGAAAAGAAAAGTAAAATATTGAGATGCAGTACAAATTAAATAGCAAATGATACAACCATATAAAAAGCATAATCAAATTAAATAGTAGATACATTAGTGATACACTATAACTCAATTTTATGTCGATAAGTAGTTAAAGAAAAAGAACAAAGCGAAAACATTATTTACTTTACTTTGAGTTGGATGGTCAAATAGGAAAAAAAAAAACCCATTGCAGATTTGAAAGGGCGTATATAACTAAAGGAAAGAAACAAAAAGTTTCAAAACATTCAAACAAAAACTCTGAAAAATTCAATTGAAAAGGACTTTGAGGTGTGACGCTGAGATTAGAACGTCCGTAAACTCTCTTTAGGCGGCATTAAATTCAACCATGACATAGGCACTGTAGAAACCGACGTTTTAAAAATAATAGCATACTAGTAACTAGTAATTAGATACGTGTGAGTTGTGACACGGGTACATTTTAATCATCGAAAGGATTAACGCACGCGTTATGTGATGCGTTAACAATATGAAAGCGTGTGTTTTGACGTATCCAATTTAACTCAATAGCATTGTAATTAGATCAAAATTACCTAAAGTAGAGGTGGCAAAATAGACGGGTTGGGTTGGGTTGGTTGCTGGGTCAGGATGGGTATGGATTAGAATGAGTTTGGGTCAGGATGGGCCGATTGAAAAAAAATGTCAGGATGGGTTTGGGTTAGAATGGGTTTGGGTCATGATGGGTCACTTTAGATTGGGTCAGAATTGGTTTTGCCCAAAATAGGTTTGGGTAATGACTATCTATACACTGTATATATAATCAGAAACTTTTGTAAAATATATCCAACTTCTGAAAAATGTAATCCTAAGATTTTATAACTGCATACTTAGATTTAGCAACAATTCTAATATTAATAAATTAATAACATTTAAACTGCATAGCTCTCACTAAAAATACTTTGTAGATGTAGTTTCTAACCTCTGTTTTCATTCAAAGCCCCAACAACAACTTCAATTTATTTTAAAAGTTAACATACTTACTATTAATAAATGTGAAAAAGGAAGAAAAAACAGAGATCTCAAGCAATTGAAAACAATGGGTCAATGGCAACATTTAATTACCTAGTTTTCTCTCAACTCGATCACTTCCCCAATGACTCGCTGTTGTAGAGCAAGAACACAATTTTACTTCAACATCATTGCACCCAGACATCACGTTAACAACAAATACAAAGGAACATAGTAAACCTCCAGCATTGACGACGACGGCGAACCAACGGAAGTTATAACTATTTGGGGCAGTAAAAATGGTGGTATTTGTGAAATTGAACATCGGATTTGAGGTCGATTTGATTGTTGTTGAGATTTTTGAATAATTAACTGATGCTATTGCCAATGAAGATGATGCAGAGGAAGTGAGGTGGGATGGGATTTGCGAGAGAAAATGGCAAATATACGGGGAGTTGGGTTTGTAGTTGGATAGGGCAATTACCCATCCTGACCCATCCTCCTATTTTTAATAGCCCATCTTGACCCGTTAGATTATACAACCTTTTTTCAACTTACCCAAGTCGACCCCCTTCAAAATAATGCCTAACCCAAAATTACCCGAAAGTTTATTTTTAAAGTCCAAAATGACCCAAATCTGAGAGTTTGGGCAAAGATTGCCAGGCCTAACCTAAAGCAATCAATTTTTTTACTGTACAGTCATAACGTATTTATATGTGACTTGACTCATACATAAGAAACGTACAAAAAATATAAAAATGTATAAAGGGAATACTAACACGTGTAATCAAAAAACACAGTCACATCAAGGAATTATATTCTACGTGTAGCACGTTGCAGCGTGGTTGAAACGTGAGTAACTTTAATTTATACCGTCG
Source organism: Helianthus annuus (assembly GCF_002127325.2). Lineage (NCBI taxonomy): Eukaryota > Viridiplantae > Streptophyta > Magnoliopsida > Asterales > Asteraceae > Helianthus > Helianthus annuus. The sequence continues at coordinate 153,880,641 of NC_035437.2, read as the reverse complement.
AATGAATACATATTATATTTACGGCGAAACGTAGAACAATTGGAATAAAATAAGCACCAAAACGTATTGTATTTTGCCTGACTTGTTTTTGAAAAAAAGTTTACTTGCAAACGTATACCAACTCGAATTTATACCGACATGTATATATGCACATAAAAATAGTTTTTTTTAGGAAAAGGAACGAAAGGGACGAACACACAAAATGGAGTTTCCAAAAAAAAAAAGTTTACTTCGAAAGGCATACCAACTCGAATTTATATCGATCTATACATGAAAATAAAAATGTAAAAAACAGATTTTTTTACGTAAAGGACCGAAAGAGGCAAATGCATAAAATTGAGAAATAGTGCAGAGGTTAAAAATGCAAAGTTTTAAAGTTGTTATAAAACGAGTTAATACTACCCGCATGTTGCAGCGGGATGTTAATAATGAAAGTGTTTAGTATGTCAATTATAATATTGTATTAAAATATCACATCTTAAATGAGTATATAATAATTTGTAAAAATCGATTAAATGATTATTGTCCGTTCTATTTAATAAATATTATATAACAATAATGTATGTTTATTCAATAGATAATAAATTAGAAAATAATTCTAATAATAATAGTATTAGCTTTAGTTTTATTGGTTATATAGTTTTATAAAACTTAAGGGTTTAATATAATTACGAACAAACTATAGGGTGTAAGTTGTAGTTTCTTAGAACTTAGAGGTTCATTTAAAAATTTAAATAAAATGCATAGTAATGAGGTAGTTTGTTTCTTTCATAACCGCCACGGATAATGGGGGCGTTGAGTTGGTGATGTTGTTTTGGTGTTAAGAGTATCACACAAACACAAAACACAAAACACAAATTACCAATCTTGCAAACAACATTTGGTCGAATCTTTTGGGTTAAATTATTTGGTTGATGAAAAAGAAATAAGGATTTGAATTATATTATCAAATAACGTAAAATGTAAATAATGATACATGGTGGAATTAGGCTTTAATGGTTTTTTATTTTGAGTAGAGCACATAAAATAAAAAGTATATAATAAAAATAACTCAATCTCATACATAATCTAATTATCAATCAATTAAATACGTAAAAATACCATATCAAAAAAATAACCTTCTCAACGGTCAAATCTCCATACTCCCTCCAAAACACCCCATATCACATCTCTTACAGAACCACCCCAAACCCATCGGAAACAACCAGTCAACCACCACCATCAAACACCTCCACACACTCAACCACCAATCCGGCCCAACCCCGAAGGAGCCAATGCCTTCGCACCCGCCCCCTTTACCACCATCCACACATGGACCATCCGCCACCATGGGGAATGAAAAATTGCGTCTACCACCGCAACCGTTTGAGTTTGGTGATTTTTATTCGAATCGTGATGATAGAACAGTATTATAACCGTTACATAAAACAGCACCACCATCCCCTATTGGCCTATTCCACTTTCTCCCATCTTCCATGAAGCATCAGTTTCATCTTCATCCTCTTAACCCAATCATCAATTTCGCAAAAATAACCAGACCACTTCACAACTCCATCATCATCATCCCCATACTACTACCACCCATCCCCTTCACGACCCACATACAGTGACCGCTTCATCCCCTGCCGATCTTCCTCCAATTTCGCCCTCGTCATTAGTGAAAAACAAACGGAGTGCTGGCTATATGTAGGGATGTAGGCACCCTTTGGTAAACGTTGTAATTCTTTGTGTCGTACCCGGAAGTGATGCGTCAGTTTATCAATGCAAAAGTTGGTTAACGCCAACCATCTAATGGTGTGGTTTTTTAAACGTTGCGTTGCTTATCTATGCGTCAAAAGAAGTTGAGTAATGTGTATATGTATATAGTATTGAAGAGGTATGGTCCCAATTCCCTGCCTACATGGCAGGGACCACACCACCTTTTGAGCATACATGGCGCCCACATCAGCAAAGCAATCCAGAAGCTTCCAGAAACTTCTGGAAGACGCCGAGGTGGCACCAAAGATGCTCCATCTGACCAAAAGGACAACACGTGTCACCAGTAGCAGGACGACACACACGCCTGCGACAAATCAGGGGGCAGAGCTGACAACGCTAGTACAAGTTTTCCAGCATGGACAAACGTAAGCGCGCCACGTGTACCACTACACTGGCTATGACAGAGCAGACCAAGAGGATATTCCCCTTGGTCGGACAGCTGGCGCGTAACCACAGCTGGCATAGCTGATCCTCCCTTCTTCACCCTCCGGCTATAAATAGGACCCTTCATCATTCAGGTTAAAGATCTTACTCTCCTCATTCACTCTACACACACACACTGTTTTATTCTCTCAGAACAGTACTTATTCTCACGCCGGAGCCTGGTTAAGAGGGAAACCCCCCATCTCCCCCTCTTAACGAGACTAACGGTGGTTACTGTTTTGCAAGATCCAAGCTATTCCCGCGAGTAGGAAAAGAGGTTGAACCCACAGAAGAAATAACCCCCATCTGTTAGCCTTAGTGTTAATCGGTGTTTCATCATTGGCGCCATCCGTGGGACTCGAACCCACGACCACATGGTTAAAAGCCGCGTGGTCATGGGTTCGAGTCCCACGGATGGCGCCAATGATGAAACACCGATTAACACTAAGGTAAACGATGGGGGTTATTTCTTCTACATCCGATAGATCAGTTGGAGTAGTGTTACTGGTTGATCGACAAAGTGTCCAAACACCAGTCTACTTTGTGTCACGAACATTAACCGACCCAGAAACCCGGTACGCCATCATGGAGAAACTAGTACTCACATTAATCCACGCATCAAGACGGCTGCGCAGGTACTTTGCCAACCATGTTATCCATGTGTTAACAAATTACAATATTGGCAACATCCTCGCAAGGCCAGAGATTTCAGGGAGACTAGCCAAATGGGCGATAGAACTCGGAGGTCACAATGTGGTTTTCAGACCAAGACCAACAATCAAAGGCCAAGTCTTGGCAGACTTCATGACAGAAGTTCCGGACGATAAGGATCGAGAATGTAAAGCAATGGAAAAGGCTGAGAAACAGCAAGTAGAAGAACCGTGGTTGTTATACACAGATGGCGCATCTAACGAAGACGGCGCAGGAGCAGGGCTTCGGCTGGTAAGCCCCGACAAACATGAGTTCACGTACGCGATACGTCTAGACTTCAAGAGTACGAACAATGAAGCCGAATATGAAACTTTTCTTGCTGGATTAAGATTAGCAATCAAAATGGGAGTCAAACATATCGAAGCGCATGTGGATTCCATGTTAATGGCCGGACAAATCAACGGCCAATACGAAGCCAAGGGAGATGTCATGGCGCTCTATCTAGGCCAAGCAAAAACGTTGCTACAAACCTTCTACTCCTACAAGGTGCATCACATAAACAGAAGCGAGAACAAACCAGCAGACGCGCTGAGTAAACTCGCATCTACAAGTTTTCAACACCTAGCAAAGGATGTGCGCATAGAAGTTTTAAGCAACCCATCCGTTCCACTTAGAGAAGTAAGCGTCATCCAGACAGGGACAACGTCTTGGATGACTCCGATAATCATGTACCTTCAATCACGGATACTCCCTGAGAACAAAGCTGAGGCGCGGAAGATCCAGTACAAAGCCGAGCACTATCAGATGGCTGATGGAATATTATACCGAAAGGCATACCTTGGCCCATTGTTGAGATGCGTCGACGCAGAAGACGCAAACTATTTGATTAGAGAGGTGCATGAAGGAATCTGTGGTATACACGCCGGGCCAAGAATGGTAGTGGCAAAAGTGATGAACGCCGGGTACTACTGGCCCGGGATGCATTTAGATGCGGTGAAAGAGCTGAGGAAATTCAGTGGATGCCAAAGACATGCTCCCAAGACGATGCGCCCCAAAAATGAATCGGTACCAGTCACAACCGCGTGGCCCTTTCAGTAGTGGGGAATGAACATGGTCGGCCCTTTCCCAGAAGCCCCAGGTGCGGTCAAATTCATAATAGTCGCGGTCGACTATTTTACCAAGTGGGTAGAGGCAAAGGCAGTTGCATCAACCACGTCAATCGTCGTCAAGAGATTCATATGGGAACAAATCATATGCCGTTTTGGCCTGCCGCTAAGAATCATCACCGACAATGGAACGAACTTCGCTGCAGACGACCTCGAACGATGGTTCAAAGAATTGCACATGGAACACACCTTCTCTTCGGTTGCGCACCCGCAAGGGAATGGTCAAGTAGAAGCAGTTAACAAAAGCATTGTCGATGGTATCAAGGCAAGGCTAGGCGAGAAAAGAAGGGGCTGGGTGGACGAGCTACCCATCATACTGTGGGCCCATAGAACAATGCCAAAAACAAGCAACGACGAGACACCGTTCAGCCTAGTTTATGGGTCAGAAGCAGTAATACCAGCAGAAATAGGATTTTCGTCCCCACGAATGCTCTCCATGAACTCAATCGACAACGAAGAAGAAAGGAGGATCAACCTGGACCTCCTAGAAGAAAGAAGAGAGATGCCGACAATCAACGAGGCGAAATACAAAACGAAGCTGGAGAAATATTATAACTCCATGGTCCGAGTCTGCACCTTTAACCCAGGGGATTACGTCCTAAGAGACAATGAGGCTTCAAACGCCGAGAAACCTGGAAAACTGGCTCCCAAATGGGAAGGCTCGTATGTTATAGACGCAGTGCTCGGAAAAGGTGCCTACAAGCTGCGCACCATCGATAACAAAGAGGTTCCACGAACTTGGAACGCTCAACAGCTGAGAAGATGTTATATGTAAAAGAGTCATGTAATTGAAGGGCTGAAACGCCGACACATTTATCGTAATACAAGAAGTGTTCGGCTATATTTATATTTTGCAAATTTCCTGTCATAACTGCATATATTACTTTGGGCGTACACGAAAACATCAATGGCTCGACCATAGGAAACGTTGTAGACCTCCAAGGCTCGTCACAACCAAGTGCACAGCCGGGTCAGAAACACAACCAAAGCCTACAAAATGCCAAAACAAAACTTCGTGCCCACACTAACACGAAAACATCGATAGCAAGGTAAATAGACATTGTAATGCTTCCAATGCTGAACACAGCTGAGCCCACACAATAACCTGCAACTCGATCACTTCGTAGTCACAAGCCCACTCGCGCACAAATACGACAGAACAAACGTTGTAATTAACACAACAAAACCTGTCAGCGCCATCATTCATTCATGACACCTAATCAAAGTAATTTTACATACACATATTATGACAATAACAAAATTCGTGTGAAACAAAGGTAAATATTAACATAACAAACATCAGGCATGATCAGTTGTTCACAAACATAACAGGTAAAGCAGAAATTAAAATTGTTCACAAGTCACCAAAAAAATTACAAGGTCGTCTAAGGCCATACGCGGCACGCAGGCCATGCTTTTTTACCCTTGATGGCTAGTACCAGCACCTCCCGCAGCACCTACTCCATCCCCGAGAGCCTTTTTTAACAAGGCAACACCATCAACCTTCCTAGCTAATTTCTCCGCAGCCTTAACAACGGCAAACTCCAGGGACGAAAACTCCTTACGCTTCGCTGCATACTTGCCATCACAATCTTCTTTGAAAAGCTCGAAGTGATAGTCTTTTTCATTATTAACAACCGCAGCCCTGCCCTCAGAGTAGCCATACTTCCGACCACTATTGTATCCCGCTTGACCCAACTCATACATATACGTGGCAAGTTCAGGAGAGTTCACAATACGGTCAGCAAGCTACAAACAAGCAAATGGCAACATAAGAGGGATTGTCAAAACACGCAAAAAGCAAACATAAATGAAGGAAGTTACCAAAGGTACTGCGCGCGTCAACAACCACCTACAATCAGCAGATATCTCCTCAACAAGGCCATCAGAAGCTGCACATTCAGAAGTTTTTTCCTCAAGAAGCTTTCCAGTGGCCTCACACTCGGAGACCTTTTGCTTAACGAGGAGCTCCAACTTGTCGATGCGGGCGACATACTCTTTCTCCTTCTTCTCAAACGCAGTACGCGCCTGATGGGCTTCATTAGCAAGCTCCGTTTTCTCACCAGATAACCGAATAATCGCTTCATGCTGAGATTGCATCTCAGCGTTAGTGCGTTCGCAGGCAGCTTCCCAATCCTTTTGCTTCTGAATGTTGACCTGTTTTTCTTGCTCGAACTTCCGTTCAGCATCAGCAACCCTCCACAACAAACCTTTCTTCTCGGCGTTAAATTTCTCCTTCTCCTCAGCAAACGCCTTCTGTGCATTGTCAAATTCAGCTGTCTCTTCTCCCATCAACCTCCATTCACGCACAATCTCTTGAGAAGTGGAAAAATAGTTAACCCCAAGGCGCACATGATCATCTAACAACTCAAACCGATTGCGCCTCTTTTGAAACATCCTCTCAGCAGGGGGGAGAGATAGCGAGAAGAAATCATGACAGTTACCTACATTGTTCATACTGGAACCCTGGGTCAAATTTCAGTGGGGAACATGTGGTAAATCATCACAAGCAGGATTGTGAGTATCCCAGGAATTAGCATGAACATGCTCAAACTGCGGGCTACGAACAAGACCAGAAGTAGCATATCACCACCTGGGGCGCGCTTGGTATAGATAGTCTGGCGCAGGGTAGCGTCACTGGATTCCACCTCGGTCTCCACATCCTTACCCCTATCACTAACACCTTCACTACCTGCGCTACCACCAGCACCGACAACACCTGCAACATCGCCACCACCTTCACCTACGTTCTCCGCAACCGCTTCATCTTCATTCTTTTTCTTCTCAGGATCATCACGAGGAGGGGCCAGACCAATCGTCCTCGATGGAGGAGACTGTGGAGGAGTGATTTGTGAAACGTCCACTCTACGAGGCCCCTTGCCAGACTTGACTCCTGTCACAAAACAACCACAACAATCAAATATAATTCAAAGAAACATGAAAGAAGTATACAACTATAAAATCATTACCAGTAGGGGCAGAAGCAGCAAATATCTCCTCCAAGAGATTCCCGCGGCCTCCACTAAAAATACCCATATCTATTTCAGACTCGGAAGGTGCAGGAGGGGCTTCCTTATGGATTTTAGCCTTTTTCGAAGCAAGAAGAGCAGCCGCCTGCTCGTCAAGTTTGTGTTTCTTATCTTCAAGGGATTTTTTCCTCATATGCTCTGACAAGGTAGCGTGGTCATCTGGATCAGACCCGCGTGGTTTATCCCCACTCCTAAACCAGACAACGTATCAGATACGACTACATAATCTAGAAAAGGAAGAGTAGAGGGTCGTTCACGAAAAATACCAGTTCTTTCACCCTCAACCCTCTTCTCCCCTTTCTCAGGCTTATCAGCTTTTGTCTTTTTCCTTGTCTCCACCTGAGAAGAAGGAGCAACAGGAATCTCTGGATCATCACCAACAACCTCATGAGCAGGCTCATTACCAGCAGCCTGCGTAGTACCTGCACGCGCGCAACGCGAAGTTAGACCTTCAAAAGACCTATCAGAACTTCCACTCGAGAGAACAACAACTTCCTCTCGAATAGGATCAATAGGGTCATCTTCATCATCTTCACCTAAGGCAACATTTGCATATCTAGTAAAACTCTCATCAGATGGGTGCAAAAAACGGCCTCGAATTTGGTTTAACCAAGTCGGTTTTCCATCTTCTTGGATAGCCTCAACCATGGCACCCGCAGCATTCGGGTCCAGAACATTTATCAGACTCTATCCAACGGCAAAAAACAAAAGAATAAGGAAGAACGCACAAAAAACAAGATAATTCAAAAACACTTCGAAGAAATCACATACATTTGCCTTGATAACCGTAAACAGGTACACCCAAAGGGTTCTTCGGTACCCACAGCAAACTCATTCCAGCACTGACTAAGGCCATCTCCTTCAACTGGGAAATAGCAGTTGCTTTGTCTGTCAGCTTCTTATACAAACCTTGTTCAGCAAAACCCACCAAAACGTCCACCTTCGCGATCCCTTCACTAACCGACCGGTAATGCATGTCCACCGGAATAACACCGCGACGAATGTAGAAAAACTTTTGTTTCCAATCGTGCAAGCTCTTCAAAGGCACGGAGCAAACGGGAGCAACACCTGTCCGGGCGTTGAAGGAATAGAAGCCATTAATGTAAGTAACACTATAGAAGACGTTGAACATCTCAAATGTCGGATCGATACGATGGGCTCTACAAACAAACTCAAAGTGAGTAATACGCGGAAGCCCAATCGCGTTAATTTGAGAAATGTGAAGCCCGTAATTCCTCAACACCGAGGCGGTAAACTTGGTAATGGGAAGCCTGAAGTTACCCTCCCGGAAGAATGCAGCATACAAGGTTAGGTAACCCGGAGGTGCATCCATAGTGGTAGAACCAGAGGTCGGATATTTGGCTCCCCACTCAGGACGAAAACCCATCTCTCTCACAAGATTATGGAACTCCTCTTCCTTCCACCCTATAACTGCCTGGTCAGGACCAGGGGGAGCTCTCCCTTTATTCTTCCTTTTCTTCTGGGAAGGATTTGCACCAAACATAATAAAGACGAGATGAAGTTAAACGAAAATGTTCAAGTAAAGAAAGAAGAAAGGATGAAGGAGATGAAGAGAACCAAACTCGAAATTTTTGAAAAGTGAGAAGTGAAAGAGAAACCGCCTCATATTTATACCCGTTGCATTTAATGCGATGGGTAGTGGGCCGTCAGGATCCAGAAAAAGCAACCAATAGGGGAAGAACACGTCAGAGGAGAGAGAAGACGCCACCTCTTTTTTCGGGAGCGTGGGCAACACACGCCTAGAAAACCGGAATAAAGTAACTGACACAATGACAAAGGCAACTGTTTACCTCCGATAAGACAGGAGTCACCAGACAGTTACATCAGCTGTCCCCTCCCAAGACAACAAAACTTCCCTTAGAAGGAAACAACAAAGTGCCATGCGCCTTGCGCCACGCGTCCACTTGGCTCAACTTTTTCAAAGTTGCCAAGACCCATGCGCCATGCGTCCATTTGGCTCAACTTTTTCAAAGTTGCCAAGACCCATGCGCCATGCGTCCATTTGGCTCAACTTTTCAAAATTGCCAAGACCCATGCGCCATGCGTCCACTTGGCTAAACTTTTTCAAAGTTGTCAAGACCCATGCGCCATGCGTCCACTTGGCTCAACTTTTTCAAGTTGCCAAGACCCATGCGTCCACTTGGCTCAACTTTTTCAAAGTTGCCAAGACCCATGCGGCGTGCGTCCATTTGGCTCAACTTTTCAAGTTGCGAAACTCCACACGCCATACAAACCACCGTAAAAACCACTACCCTTATAAGTCCAGAATCCCTCCTAGACGATCAACTCAACTAGAAAGCACACTGGACTGGGGGGACTTGAAGAGGTATAGTCCCAATTCCCTGCCTACATGGCAGGGACCACACCACCTTTTGAGCATACATGGCGCCCACATCAGCAAAGCAATCCAGAAGCTTCCAGAAACTTCTGGAAGACGCCGAGGTTGCACCAAAGATGCTCCATCCGACCAAAAGGACAACACGTGTCACCAGTAGCAGGACGACACACAGGCCTGCGACAAATCAGGGGGCAGAGCTGACAACGCCAATACAAGGTTTCCAGCATGGACAAACATAAGCGCGCCACGTGTACCACTACACTGGCTATGACAGAGCAGACCAAGAGGATATTCCCCTTGGTCGGACAGCTGGCGCGCAACCACAGCTGGCATAGCTGCTCCTCCCTTCTTCACCCTTCGGCTATAAATAGGACCCTTCATCATTCAGGTTAAAGATCTTACTCTCCTCATTCACTCTACACACACACACACTGTTTTATTCTCTCAGAACAGTACTTATTCTCACGCCGGAGCCTGGTTAAGAGGGAAACCCCCCCATCTCCCCCTCTTAACGAGACTAGCGGTGGTTACTGTTTTGCAGGATCCAAGCTATTCCCACGAGTAGGAAAAGAGGTTGAACCCACAGAAGAAATAACCCCCATCGGTTAACCTTAGTGTTAATCGGTGTTTCATCAAGTATAGAATTAAATAAAGGGGTATGTGTAAAATAAGGGGTATGTCATCTTGTTTTTGTGTTAAATAAAGGGGCATGTGTGTCAAACAAAGGGGTATATGTTGTACATGTTTAAAGGGGTATGTGTGTAGTGTGTTAAACAAAGGGGTATGTGTGTTAAACAAAGGGGTATATGTTGTACATGTTTAAAGGGGTATGTGTGTTAAACAAAGGGGTATATGTTGTACATGTTTAAAGGGGTATGTGTGTTAAACAAAGGGGCATGTCATGTTGCTTGTGTGTTGAATAAAGAGGCATGTGTGTGAAACAAAAGGGTACATGTTGCTAATTGTATAAGAGTATATAATGAAGTAGTAGTCTAGGTTTTAAAATTACAACTTTAATTAATCGATCATCGCATATTCGCATTTCTCCTGCCCAATGATATATTCTTGTATATCATTGATTCATTGTACTTGACACTTCTATCTCTCTCTGATTCTCTACAACTCTTTTTCATAGGTTGCGCTTAATCTAGTTTTACAACATATTTTTATCATCGCGAAAGTCACAACGATCAAAGTTGATAGCAAATTATTTGTTACAGCCTTTTTAATATATGTTCAATCAAATCATTATATTAAGAGTTAAATGCTTGGTTCGTTCCTGTGGTTTTCAAAAATTGCAGACTTGGTTCTAGTGGTTTACTAATTACACGCTTGGTCCCAAAACTTGTAAAAAATGCACTCGGTTGGTCTCTAGCCCTAACATCAGTTAAATTTTCAGTTAAGTCCATGTTAAATGACCAAAATACCCTTGCTTATTAACTCTCTTTATAATCCCTCATTACTAATTACAAGTTGCCATCCCTCATCATCACCAACTCCATTGTTATTCCTCCAAGATCTCTCTCACATCATTCACATCGATTTCTTTATTATTGACACCTGTTTAGCTTCACATACCTGATTTCTGATTGACGAGATCTTGTTTAAGCTTTTTCTCACTAAAAATCCTCAAACACTTACGAAATCTTCAACGCTGCTGAATTATTGGATAATGATGACAGTTTTGGGGGATGTATAACTACTGAAGAATGGATTGTTGAACATGATGCAGGGTTTGATTGTAGCGGTGAGATTGTGGTGGTCTGTTGGACCGAACCAGGATCAGATCTTGAGCGACTTTCTACTACTCCCCTTAGCTTGTGTTGCCACTTCATGCATGGCCGAATCAAATGTTTTATAGGAGACGTCGTGATTGAGGGATGTCGTGGTTCCATTTTGAACCAGCTGAGCTGACTACTCAAGCCCAAAATCGGTGTTGGATGTAGTGACCGAAGGTGCAGGCGGTGTTTCGAGGGCTGAGATTGTGAGCCGCCACATCCAATTTTGGGTTACGTTTGAAGTCAAACTCCCCTAAATCAAGTTGAAGTCTGGAGCATCGGATTTCGATTCCATACAAATGATAACTGAGGTGGGTTTTAATTAGGATTGAAATTAGGGGTTTTTGATATGGGTTTTGAAACTGGGGAGAGGTTGTGGGCTGTGTTGTGCTAGTCGGCTGATGGTGGTGAACCAGTGGTGGCGGTGGTTAGGTGGTGGTGGTGTCACTAGATGGTGGCAGGTGGAGTGGTGGTTGATAGGGAAAGGAAGAGATGAGAAAGAGGTTGAAGAAGATGAGTTCTTTATATATATTTTTTTTATTTCTTTTAATTATTCAGGGGTAATATAGTCATTTCACACATAGTTAACTGAGAAATTTAACTGATGTTAGGGCTGGGGACCAACCGAGTGCATTTTTGACAAGTTTTGGGACCAAGCATGTAATTAGTAAACCACTAGAACCAAGTCTGCAATTTTTGAAAACCACAGGGACTAACCAAGCATTTAACTCTTATATTAATAGTTACCAACTTTTCAATGTAGTACATTTGACATCATCGGTTGTACCTATGATACATCGCAAAGTTTATTTTATCATTTATTTATTCTTTTAATCCATTTTTTTTTATCTTTTACAATTTAATCTTTACACTTTTTCGCTTTCAACTTTCGTCCTCTATACTTTTTACCTTTTACACACTTTTCGCTTCACATTTCAGTTTAAATTTTGCAAGATAATATGCCGCATCATACGCACGTCTGTGGTTCATAAAAACTACCTTTTACACATTTTTAGCTTCACATTTCAATTTTAATTTTGCGACATTTCAATTTAAATTTTGCGAGTCAACACGCCGCAACATACTCGCGTGTGTGGTTTAACGTTTTGATGTCTATTTTTCCCGTTTAACGGCTCTGTCACAACACATGGGTCGTAGATCGACTTAATTATCGTTTTCTATTCTGTTACGTTTCGCATGTGTGGTTTAACTTTTTTACGTCTACTTTTCGCTCGGTTTTTTAATTTTCGTTTTTATACCAATGTTTTCGGTATTAGTGCTTGCTGACGGTGGTACATCGATCCTACTTGACACGGTTCTATGTCCTTGCCCCAACCCAAGAACTAAATGTTTTTTTTTTCATGAAGTCTGAATGAATATAGTGTCTGCTACTAATTTGCGCATAGGGTCTAATTGGCCGGTTGCTTTAACCTTTTTTTTTTTTTTTTTTTTTTTTTTTTTTTTGATGAAAAGACGCTACAAAAAAGCTTTTGGAACCCGCTGCAAAAAGGTTGTGCAGGTTGTGAGTATTATAACATTATATTCATTTTTAAATTAAATGAAGCAAAGGACCTATGGTATCGGCAAATGTTTATCACGCGTTAAAAATAATAATATATAAGTTAAGAATTAAAATTGCCGTTTTAAAATAATGGTAACTTTATATTAGTTTATTCAAATCATATACATGTGAAATGGTCTAATATATACGGGTAACAAGATTTAGTAACAAACGTACAATTTGGAGGATGATTCTTTGTTTAAAAAGTTGGTTTTGCAATAGGTTTTGGTTTTTAAAAGCTTAAAAAAATATAAACATGTACATATGTTTTTGTTATGTTACAAACAGGGGCGGACTTATGTATGAACATCGGGTTCCCAGGAACCCATTTGGTTTTCAATTTTTAGTGTAAATGTATAAGACAAACTGAAAAGGAACCCATAAGTAAAATATTGGAGGAACCCATAACACAAATCTTCTAGTGTTCCACTGGTTAAATGCGTGCCTCTTTTCCCAGGCACCTCTGGTTTGAATCTTGCATAAGCCATTTTCTTGCGTTTTTTTTCGATTTTTCCATACTAAGAGTCTTTATTACATATTTACCCAAATCTTAAAATTAATTACATATTTCCCCCCTTTTCTTGTGAAATTACCCAATTACCCTTTTTGTAATATAAATATTTGATCCTTATGATACTGTGAAGTGTGAAACTAATGAATCTGATGAAAGTGAACGATTGGAAAAGTTAATAGAAAGTGATTACTTGTATGCATTTAAATAGAACGAATGGCTTAGAGAACTAATTTGCACTTCCAAAGAAACAGAGGAAAAGATTGGCTACAAGCATGTGATCAAAATTGATTTTTTGAATTTTGAGTGATGAGATGAATGTTTACAAGGGAGTGCAAATTAGTTGCTCAGTTTAGATCAGTAGATTGGTATGCTAATCGTCCGTTAGTGTAATATTTGTGTTTAACTTCAAGGTTATTGTAGGTCGATAAAAAGATGGGAGATTGGGTGTTAAATCAAAACTTATTTTAGGTCGATTAAAGATGGGAGATTGGGTGTTAAATCAAATACTTATCAGTTAGCTATTAATAAAAATGATAAATATTAATTATGTATTAGTTATAAGTTCATTAAGGATTGGTCGATAAAAATATGTAATTGATTTTAAAGATTGGGTAAATATGTAATTAATGATCTCAGGAAGGGGATATGTGTAAATCACCCTTTAATTTAATGGAACCCTTATTAGTAGAGAGTAATCAAAAGATGAAAACTCGTAGGGATCATAGAGAGTAATGCAACGTTTTCAAAAGATGAAAACTCGTAGGGATCAACTTTAGGTAGTTTTTTTATCTGTAGACCACCGTATTTTATATTACGCGTTTTTAAATTTCTAACGACGATGTTCTTTTTATTATTGTATTGTACTTTTATTATGTGATGAGCCTTACCCGATCCGAACTGTCGAATTAACCCGAAATTTTTTATGTTCGGTCATATGAAATTGGAGCATCTAGAAAAGTGAACCCAGTAGAAAAAATTCCTGGATCCGCCACTGGTTACAAATGTAGGCAAAAGATCAAATACAAATAATATTAACATACTAAACATACAAATTGAAGGAAAACTCAAAAAGACAAGGTGACATTTTTGTAATTACCACCAACTATCAAAGTTACTATACAAATGTGAACTCAACCAAAAATACCTAAAAAACACAATTTTTTTAAACATTTTTTATTAAAAAATCGCTACATTTTGTTAGCAAAAAAAAAAAATTGCTGCTACTAAAAGTAGCGATTTTTTAATAAAAAATGTTAAAAAAAATAAAATAATTTGTGTGTTTTTTTATTTTTTTAGATTTTTTGGGGGTTTAGTTTTTAGCATTTTAGCTTGGGTGGGGAGGGGGGAGGGGGGTGTTAGGTTTTTTTTTGGGGGGAGGGGGTTTAGGTTTTTTTTTTTTTTTTTTTTTTTTTTTTTTTTGGGGGGGGGGGTGGGGAGGGGGGGTTAGGTTTTTTTAGGTGCTTTAGGTATATTTGTAGAGTAACTTTGATAGTTATTGATAATTACAAAAATGCCACATTGTCTTTTTGAGTTTTCCTTCAATTTGTATGTTTAATATGTTAAGATTATTTGTACAAGAACTTTACCCTACAAATGTATCTTTTGGGTTTTCTTTTCCGTTTCCGGTAGCATGTGCCAGCAAGCACCGGGGTGAACTAGATTGATATTTATTGAATTCCCCTTACCTCCCCGCGACAACACGCGGTTTGAATAATTTAGTTATCATACAAATCTTCTATACTGTATAATAAAAGAAATCTGAAGAGATATGGTCCCAAGCAGGGGCGCAACTTCCTTGGGGCGGGAGGGGGTGCCAGTGGCGGATCTAGAAAATTACTAAAGGGGCAACTTTTCAAAAAAAAATTAACGTACTTCATACAATGTAAACAAAACAACGATAGTAGCTCGGTAATAAATAAATTTAAACACATACCTAAATGATTTCTCCTCTTCAGTTTTTGAAAGCTTGAAACCGAGCCATGACATCCTCTTCTTTTACTTTACAAAAACTTTCTTTCTTGACCGCAAAAATTAGAGCATTGTTTAAATACTCATCACCCATCTTATTGCGTAAATCCGTCTTGATAAGCTTCATTTTAGAAACATCTTTCAACGGTTGCGGTTGCAACCGATAAAACCAGTGCTAGCTTCAATGTTCGATAAACCAAAGGAAAAGTTTCATTTTTTCCGGTTTCCACCATTACATGAGCAAGGTCACTCAATCCAGTCAAATTTGCAAATTTATCATCTTCCTTTAAAGTGTGATAAAATGTCGAAAGATCACCCGCAAGACACCCTCTTTCTTCTTTATTAAAGTCATTCGGATACATCTCAGAAAACTTCACTATCTTAAATATGTCAAATTTAGCAAATGAATTACAAGGATTTAAACCCGACATATTTTCTATCAAACTAGTTGAGACCTCACTAAATCGGCTTCCAAGTTCTTGAAGTTGCATATCCAAAACCGTATTAAAAACCTCAACTTCAAAATGATGTCGGTTAGTAATGACATACTTTCGGTTTCTTTGATTACCATAACTTTCCGCCATATCTAACATCTTAATGTTGTTTTTTTTAAAAAAGACGTTATGTTTGCCAACATCTTTTCAAACCCACTTTGTCTTAGATGATTCAAAGCTCGTTTTGTCCCGCTTATCAAATGAGATGCTTCTAACAAGTCTTGACTCTATTTTTGAAGATGTTTTGATAGAGCATTTGTGATGCTTAAAATATCGTTCAACAAGTGTGTGTAAAACACAAATTCAAGACTCTCAAAATATGATAGAAAACCTGACGCATTAGATCGTTGTTGAAAGGTCTCCCCATCTTGTTTAATAAAATTAAGTACCTCAACAACTTCCGGAAATAATTTCAACAAACTTATGATGGTTCTATGATGAGAACCCCATCGTGTGTCTCCGAGTCGGGCAAGGGAAACCTCTTGGTTTAATCCTTTTCTTGTGTTAATTTCACCCGCTAGAATTTCTTTTTCCACTCTCTCCCAAGAGTTTCGTAAAATTCTTTAACACCATCATGCTTTTTTGCTACAGCTACAATCACTAACTGAAGCTGATGAGCAAAGCAATGTATGTAATGTGCCGATGGATTGTCTTTCAGAATTAAAGCTTTTAATCCACTGAACTCTCCCCGCATGTTGCTTGCACCATCATAACCTTGACCCCTGATCTGTTTAAACGAAAACAAACAATAAAATACAATGATACGACTTATAATTTTTATTATAGTTTATGTAATGAAAATATGAAACATATAACTTACTTGATCTATGCTCAACTGGTTATCGGCTAATAAAGACACAATGGCTTCTTTAAGAGTTAAAGAATATGTATTCTTCACATGAACAACTCCAATTAAGCTCTCTTTAACAACTCCGAGCCTATCGACATATCTCACCACTATGGCCATTTGTTCCTTTAAAGACACGTCGCTAGACTCATCTACTAGCAACCCAAAGACATCGTCTTTAATTGCTTCACAAATCATTTTGGTTACTTCTTTCGCATAGCAATCAACAATCTCTTTTTGAATCGATGGAGCCGTCAAATTATTATTCTTTTTCGCCTTCCCTAAAGTTTACTTACCAATATCCGGGTTGTTCATACTAATCAACTTTAAAACCGAAAGAAAGATACCTTTATAAAGAGACTTTTCAAATTCATCATGACCACGAAACGGTAAACTATTTTCTAAGCAAAATCCAGCACTACGAACAGAACCCACTAATCGATACCGATTTCCAATCCTTCTTTACTTGTTAAGCCTTTTTTCATTCGCATCATAGGATCGCTTTTGGTTCAAGAGATTTTCACATTTTTGTGCCGCCTTATTATGTAATCTATTAACTAACCCAACATGTTCTTTTAAGACACCCGGTTTACTCCAATTGCAAAAGCCTCCACTTACAAAAGTCTCATCCACCTTTATTACCAACACTTTCATTAAACAATTAACAACATAAACAATATGCTTTTTCTTGTTTAGTGCTATACTCCTACCAATGATATTTATCAAACCTTTTAACATTAAAACGTCTCCGACCACTAGAATAGTTTGTCCATTTAAAGTCATGACCACGTGGTTGAAAAGCCTTTTTAATAAGATATGCTCTTCTTATGTCGTCTATTTGATTAGGATGTGTAACACCCCTAAAATATAAATCCTTTTATTATAAATCCGACGTTGATATTAACGAGATGAACTAACTAGTGATAAAACTAACCTAGTTAGATAAGAGTTTAGTGATAATAAATTAGAATGTTAGAAACACCCAAAATAAAAACCTCATGAAAGTAGGAGGGTTAAAAGTGCCAAATATGAAACAAGTTTTATTAAAAACAAATAAAAGAAAAAATCCAAAACACACACTGGTGTGTGGATCGACTAGAACAAAGAGGGGGCGACCAGGTTTCTTCAAAACCCTAACTCACCCAAAAATTCACAAATTGAAGGCACAAATCCATTCCAAACGAAATCCGAGCTTAGATTGATGATCTCCACCGTAAGGGGGTCACAAGGTATGTGAATTTCATGAGAAATCACTAGTTGAATTTCTGGGTGAACTTAGAAAATTCAAAATTTATGGTTGCATGTTTGTTATATGGATGGAATAGGAACAATATAGTCTCTAGGAGTAAGCCCTAGACAAATATATGATGTAATCATGCCTAATTGTAGTAAATTCCATGAACACCATTGAAGGTGATTAGTAGGTTGTTGTGAACTTAATGAACACTAGGATTTCGAATGTTGTTCTAGTGTAATTTGATATTTATGAAGCGATTTCTGATTTATTGATGTTACCCTTTTATATAAAATAGTCCGATTGATGTTAAATTTGGCTATATGACAAGTTATGAACTTGATAATGAATCATGTAAATTACTGCCCATAAGGTGTTTGTTAAAATGCCTAAGAGAAAGCTAAGATGTTAAGTTTCGAATAAAAACGCATATTCGAATAACATTGTGAAATATGTGTTATATGTCATGAGTGGAGTTCTAAACAAATCGTTGATTGAACTCTATAGACAAAGGAGTCGAGTTTTCAAGCGGACAGACCGGAGTGGACATGCGCTTGAAGGGAACGCTTTAAAGGTACGCGACTTGTCGTCTCGTTACATTTATATAGACAAGCTTAGTTAAAATATGTTTAAGGTTGATATAGCGAAAATGGTCATGTCGACTAAACGGGTCAAATGGTGTGTTAATATCATTTGACATTAATAACTGACGACTACTTGTTGAGTTTTGTGATTACAGGAAATAACATATGTTGCGTTGCTTTAATTAGAAAATTTAAAGCAAGAGGTACGTAAACGGGTCAATGCTATGACCCGAGCCAGGTACATATAGTTAGATTTATAGTTAAAAGTGGTATTGTGGTCAACTAATTAGTGGAAGTCCTTCGTCGTAAATTGAGGGATTAAAAATTGACTAAAAAGCCCTTGATGGGCATATTATGAAGTGTGAAAGGAAAAGAACGAGTTTTAGACTAGAATGCTTAATATTCTCTAAATGGGTCGAAATGGTTTCATGTGCATACGTAATTCAAAATAAAATTTCGAAACCGAGCAAAGGATTTTGGGTTAAATATATTGGTGTATATTTTGTTGTTCAAAACCAAGTGAGTGGTTTTAAATACAAACGGGTCAAAATGTTGATTTTGAATAATAAGCCGACTGCTTAAAAATTTGGTATTTTATTAGTTTGAATGATAAATTTTAACTCCATATGATGGAGAATTAAATTACGAACGCGTAGGAAAAAGAATCGCCTAAAACGGACTTACGGATCAAAAGTTATGGTGGTTTTAAGTTTGGACTTGATAACAGGTTGAGCTGGGAAAGTGCAGCAACAAATAAACAACTTGCTGTCAAAAAGGGGGCTAGGTGTAGCGTCTAGCCCCTAGGCGTAGCGTCTAGCCCCCTGATTCCGAAAATTGTTTAATTTTTGTTTGTTTGACCCATATAACTTGTTTAAACTTGTTATTTAACTATCAAAGCTAACTTTTAAGTTGGTTTTGATCATAGGTGATAGCCAAGAGTGCCCGGATGAAGATCAAGCTCAACGAAGAACCGAATACACGAGATTAAAGCTTCCGCACGGCGTTACGTCGTCACTTTTAAACGACGAACTCAGTTACATTATGTTGTACTATTTTTTTTATTGTAAAAGTTTTAGTAAACTCGTATTGTTATACGTATGTGTAATCGTATAAACATGTATTTATACGAAACTTATATAAAATATTATAAAACAAGCAAGGGTGTTACAAGTTGGTAATCAGAGCTCATGGTTAAAGAATAAAGTGTGTTCGGTTCGAGGCTTGATCGCAAATCCGGTAAGTACATGTATGTTAATGGTTTAACATGTTAAAGTGTTGTAAACAACACATAGGGTTATCGCGTAATACACGTTACCCCAATTAAAATGATTGATACAGTTAATGAAATTACATGCGTTGACACGTACAGTAAAAAGCCTTGTATTACAATACGTGTGTTTATAAGTGTCGAAATTACTAACTTTTGTAAATGTTTAGTTGAAGGACACTCGCATCTGAAGATGACGAGAGTTGAACGAATTGTGGATATGACGGTGGAACGGTCCGAGGTATAACAAGCTGAGCACACTCATTGAGGACCTAAATCGCGTGATGATCGCGAACAAAGTTCACGGCAAGAGAAGCCTGTTAGGGCAAGCATTACCAGGTGCACGCTTTTAAATTTAATCGCATAAGTAGTAATATGCAACAAACACGTAGGGGATAACGGTTGCATATATCTGATAAAACTTGAATAGGATATCTATTCAGGATGATGTTTCTAAGAGAAGTTTAATAGAAATATGTGTTATTCACGATGATGAATAACAAAGAAATAATAGGATTAGTTCATATGGAAACTTGGACGGGGGGTAATTATCTAAGTGGAAAACTCTCAATATAATGCTATTGAGAAAAGTAGCGATCATATTAACGAATGTGATTATATAATAGTTCGATAGAAAAGAAAAACATTTTATATGTTCAAATGTAATACTAGTAAAACTAATGATTGTTGTTTTGCAATTAAATAAAGTTTTACTAAATGAAATAAGAGATATGAAATAAGTAGATGCGTTACTTACATAGGGTGTGATGTGAAAACTATAAAAATGTCATGTGTATCATTTGCTGATCGCTTACTCTAGCCAAGTAAGTAGTGGCATATGATATCATGAACTTTTTGTAGCGGACACATTTACGTCCGACGTAGTAAGGATGGGGTGAAAGGGACTAACTTAAATGGTACCCAAATGAATCAAATAAATAAGATGTTTGATAGTAAACGTAAACGCAAGTCGGATGATGGAAGCGTATTACGTTAAAATGACGAGCCCGAGAGAAGGGACAAAGATTGAAGTAAATGAAAATACAAACCAACTAATGTGAATGCTAAGGCATGGGGATAAACGTTTGACTGGGCGGTAATCCGGGAAGATCGTCAGGGAATACCTGAGGAAATTCACGGACCACTGGGACGTCTCTGATTTTTGTTTTCCTTTTCTTTTCCTTCTCCGCTACTACGATGTTGGCCAAGAAAGCTCTGTATTCCTTGCAGAGATACTTGCTAGCTTGGACACATGACATGAGCTTGAGACCTTTCGAAGCAGTTTCACCGTACACGCATAATAAGTCACCATTCGCGAGCGAGAATCGAATCATCTTGTCGAAGCACACAACTTCAGCATGGTTTTCGCGTAGAAAGTCCATGCCTATTATGATGTCGAAACTTCCGAGTTGCATCAGGATAAGGTCGATTGGAAAGATGTGATTGTTGAGCTCGAGAGTACAATCACGAAGAACAGAATTAACGGCGACAGTTCTTCCAGTAGCGACTTCAACTTCGAATTACGAGGGAAGATAAGAGCGCTTACGACTAAGGAGCTTCTCGAATTCAAACGACACAAAGCAGTTATCGGCTCCGGTATCAAACAAACATAATGCATAAATACCATTCACAAGGAACGTACCATTAACCACGTTGTTGTCAGCCTGGGCTTGACGAGCATTGATGTTAAAGGTTCTGGCGCGTGCTGCTTGTTGCTGCTGCTGGGGCTGCTGCTGCTGCTGCTGGGGCTCTTGCTTTACAACCCTGTTCGGGCACATGTTTGCAAAGTGGTTAGGGTCACCACATGCAAAGCAGACTCGAGCATTGATCGCGGGTGCTTGAGTTGCGTGTTGGCCTTGTGGGGCTGGAAGTAGAGCTTGATGAGCAGTGGCTTGAACTGGGGCTTGACGAGAACCATAGCGACAATTGGCAGTAAAATGGTCGTACAGATTGCAATGAGCGCAGAAACGACAGGCAAGACCCACCGGATGATGATATGAGCATGTCGGGCAGAGCGGGTGGGGACCTGTGTAAGCACGCTTTGCTGGCGGCGCTTGAGTGACTGGTGCTGGTCGTGGATGAGACTGCTGCTGAGCCGGTACGGCTTGCAAAGGAGCAGCAGTGGTAGTGACAGCACACTTCTTGTTGCTGGAGCTGTTGTTGTTGTGCTTCTTCTTGCGGCGTGATGACTTGGATGGTTGAGCAGTGGTGGTGTCGGCGGTTGGTGCAGTGGTAGCTTGATGCAGAGACTTGGAGGGCTTATTCCAAAAACCAGCTTTTACTCGCTTGTCGTTGATCTCGGTGGTAAGCAAGTAAGTCTCCTCAATTGATGATGTCTTCGCGGCGTGAACAAAATCGGCAACACAATCGGGTAGAGCTCGAATGTACTTCTTGATGGCCATGTCTGACGTCTTAACTTGATCGGGACAAATGATACTGAGCTGTTTAAAGCGAGCAGTCAAGGCATCGTTATCTCCATCCTTCTGCTTAATGTTCCAAAACTCGTCCTCCAGCTTTTGGCGTTCATGGGGAGGGCAGAATTCGTCCATCATGATGGCCTTCAGCTCCTTCCATGTCAGCTCGTAAGCTGCATCATTCCCACGTTTGTTTCGTTCGGCCGTCCACCAGTCTAGAGCTCGGGACTGGAAGACGCCGGTTGCGTTCAAGGTACGGAGATTTTCTGGACAGCCGCTTTGGCACAGAGTGACTTCGATGGAATCAAACCATTGAAACATAGCTGTTGGGCCATCTTTTCCGGTTAATTCCTTTGGTCCGCATGCCTTGAACTGTTTAAAGCTGAAAACAGTCTTGGTAGCGTCTTTGGGAGCTTCAGTTCTCGACTCCTCAGAAGATTTGCTGACATTTTCATAGACATCGCTCACAGCTTTTGCCACTTGCTTGGCGATGATAGCAGCAAGACGTCTGTCTCTCTTCTCTTGGCGGGTAAGTGGGGTTCGGTGTCCAGATGACGACATGGTCTACAACAGACATCGTCGTAGGTCTCAGACACATCAAAATCGAATCTCACCTCACACATCTACTACTTACTAAAGCTCAGGAACACGTCGAAACATGTATCACATAAACACATAAGCACATAATCACAGATTCACGTAGTCACAGAAGCACATAAGCACGTAGAGCACAGAGACACATAAACACAGAAGCACATTCCTATTTAATCACGGAGGTAGTCAGAATACAGAAACCTATCATTCAAAGCTCGCGTGTCGTTCGCGTATAGCAATCGCGTATAACATGTCGAGTAGTATAGTATAATTGTATATCATAATGTCGACTAGATTTGCAGCGACTTGCTAGCGTATTGGGATAGAAGAGCAATGCGAGTCGTGTGTGTTGATCGAAGTGATAGCAAAAATCGAACAATCCTCCAAAAATTTAAACACATAAACAGGTAATTACACATAAAACACATAAAATCGACGAATGGTCAGAGTGACAACTGCCGACTCAGAAACACATAAAATCGAGAATTAGATCGTCTGCGGCTACTAGACATCGACTACCCAAAGCGATTCGACTATTCTCAATAGACTTGTCGTCACATTTCGACTTTCGGGATCGTGCTTCCGCCTCGACTCTTGGGCATTCAGCACGTATTCCCTAGGTCATACTCGTGAGTTCAGGTCGTTGTAGTCCGTACAGGCTTTGGTGAGATGAGTAAAAGTCAACTAAAAGTGGTAGCAAGTTGTCAAGGTTAGGGTTCCACCACTGGCTTAAACAACTTTATTCCGACTTTTATTAGGAAGAGCGACGAAAATCCGCGTTAAAGTATGGATTTCACTCCTGGTTCAACGCGAATTCTCGCGTTTTATAGATAAACATAGATCAAACAAGTAATTTAGTCGAGAGTTTTGCGGTTTTCACACCTAATCCCGACTGAGTCACTTGTCGTTGTCTGAAAATTCGAGTGCGGTGATGATGAGATTTAGCAGGATATATAGCACATAAGCTTGGTCTGTTGGTTCCTAACTATAGTCTAGGTCTCTAAGACTTTGACCCGGACTAGGTCGAGTCTAGCCTAATTCCCTATAGTTATGGCTCTGATACCAATCTGTCACACCCCAACCGATGGCGGAATCATCGGGGCGTGGCACTGAGCGAAACAGATTGTCCAGAAGTTTCCATAACAATTATTATTACTATTCAATTTATATATAATATGTCCCATACCGTACCTTAGATAGCAAACAAATTATTACGGATAACATCAAGTCAAAATATTCTGTTCCGACAACTTAGATTTTAAATATAAAAATTGTTCAAATGCTTCTAGAGACTCGATCTGCAAGATCTACAGACAACTATGCTCTAGACGCTTATTCTAAGCTCGCCTTCCTAGCAGATAAGCATCCTAATTGCCTGTCGGATACGTTAAAATAAAGTCAATACATAAAATGTAAAGGTGAGCATACAAGTTTGATAATAGCATATAGAGTTCGAAATAGTTTACGCATAACCAGCACGTACACAGAGGAAAACGAAGCATGTTAATTATCGACATGGGTCTATCGATACCAATGATTGCGGGTTGACTGCCCGAGGCAGTTCGCAATACATGATTACCATCGTAATCCATGCAAGTAATTGTCCTTAACAACCCCCATGTGAACGGGTGCTGAGTCCAAACTATAGTACTATCGTCGTTAAGGCAGGTAGACAACATTCCACGTGTAAACCTAACAACAAGCATTCATTTAGTCACGTAATACATGCGGTAACGGTTAGCGCTTGAAAGAATGTGTAGTGTGTTCGATTGTGATTTAGAATAAGTAACGTATGTAACACCCAAAAGTGCTAAAGCAAAAAGGGCTCGAGTATACTCACAGTGATTGATGGATTGAAGGGAGCACTTGAGAGTAGGGTTAGCCTGAATAGTTCGATAGTATAACAATGAGTACGCGTAATATGGAAACAGGTGTTGGAGGGTCGGACAGCCTGGTCGATCGGACGGTAGGTCCGATCGGACGGCTTGATCGTTTGGTTAACCAGTCCGTTCGGACAGTCTGTCCGGTCGGT
Source organism: Helianthus annuus (assembly GCF_002127325.2). NCBI lineage: Eukaryota > Viridiplantae > Streptophyta > Magnoliopsida > Asterales > Asteraceae > Helianthus > Helianthus annuus. The sequence continues at coordinate 153,855,968 of NC_035437.2, read as the reverse complement.
CGGTAGACCGATCGGATGGACTGTTCGAGTGGATTGTTTCTTCCTTTGGGAAGGATGTGTTTGTGTATGATGGCTTAACCTTTTGAGGTTTTCATTGTAGTATTTGAAAACATTGAAGTATCCTTACCTTTCAGGTCGATCGATCGAACGGTCTGTTCGATCGTTCGGCTTAACCGATCGGTTAGGTACTTCAACAACAGTTCTTATCAGGGTGTCACCTGGTCGGATGGCTCGACCGATCGGGTGGCATTCCAACGTGTTGACAAGTTGCAAATCGATTAAGTGTTGAAGCATAGTATCTCATGATCCGAAGAGTAATTCAAATCAGACCGCAGTCCGATCGAACAGCACTTCGTTCAATACTAGACTTCATAAAACTGTTAAAGTGTGGGGCCATGTGCTAGGTTTTCGTTGTAGTATTTGAAAACATTGAAGTATCCTTACCTTTCAGGTCGATCGATCGAACGGTCTGTTCGATCGTTCGGCTTAACCGATCGGTTAGGTACTTCAACAACAGTTCTTATCAGGGTGTCACCTGGTCGGATGGCTCGACCGATCGGGTGGCATTCCAACGTGTTGACAAGTTGCAAATCGATTAAGTGTTGAAGCATAGTATCTCATGATCCGAAGAGTAATTCAAATCAGACCGCAGTCCGATCGAACAGCACTTCGTTCAATACTAGACTTCATAAAACTGTTAAAGTGTGGGGCCATGTGCTAGCCGATCGGTTGGCCTGGTCGATCGGCTGGCTTATCCGATCGGCTGGGCTATCCGTTCGGACAGTCAGCCCGATCGGTCAGCTTCCTGACCTGTTCGACTTGTTCGTCTAGCACTTGGCTGTTTTAATTGTTTGACGTTATATCGAGGTACTTTGACAACGAGTTGAACCATAGAATCCTCGTTCTTACTTATTTCTCCTGCTCGGACAGGAATCACCCAAATCCGGCCGGTGGGCTGTTCAGAACAGAGTTTAACGTTTAACCCGAAATCGGTGATCCTCATGGGTAGAACCCGAATCTTGAACCGCACAACTACTAGGATGATAAGTGAGTCGGTTCAAACTCCGTTTCTACCGGTTTGAAGGCATTGAGTGTAAAAGAGTTGAAAGAAAGTTGGAAAAACATTCTTTCAATCCTTTTCACCATGTAAATGTTTAGATCTATGCTAGATCCTTGTTTATTTATGTGTAAATCGGCTAGATCCAAGTTATTCTTGGTGGATTGAAGCCAAAACATGAAGTTCTTCAAGAACACCATGATGACATCATCCTTGAACACTTGAATCTCGATGATTTCACGGTTAAAAAGTAAGATTTGAAAGATAGAAAGGTGTAGGAGTGTGTATAGATCAAGAAAGTACAAGATTTAGGATGAAATCTTACTGGAATCGGAAGGAATCTGAGAAAAGAAGGGGAGCACGAGCTAGTCGGCCAGAGCTTTCCAAAAGTAGAAAGTTTGAAAGTGACAAGGGGTATTTATAGGCTTCCAAAAGAGGAAAGGGCTGGCCAATCGGTCAGGCACCCCGATCGGACAACCTGTCCGATCGGACAGCAGTTCGATCGGCTGAGCTATTCGATCGGCTGGGAGCCTGATCGCTCAGCTGCCTGATTCGAGCGTTCGGTGCAACGATTTTCGATATTTCGATTTCGATTGCGATTGATGAGAATACGATAAAGTTTCCTATCCAAGTTACTTTTAATCCCAACCACTATATCTAACATACAATCACCTATGTCTCGCGCTGTCTTTTCGCCACCAATTATCATAATTCGATTTTGATTGAGTTGGATTGAGTTTCGAGTTTCGAGTTTCGATTCGAGTTTCGATTGATCACCACACATAACATAAAGTAAACACGCACAAGTAACGCATAAGACACACACACACACGTATCCTAACACCAGAATTCGCGTAATTCGAGTCTCGAGTTCGATGATGATTAGATTAGCTCGATTATTGATTAATTGACTTTATCGCATTATTACTTCTTATTATTCACAGTCGTTTAGCGTTTCGCATCGATTTGAACATTCGATTACTTTGATTAATAACACTTACTCCACATAATACAACTTAACGTAATCGCAAACATTAAAACGCTGTAGTTAGTCTATTTACAGTCAAAGAAGTCAATCTTGACTTTGACTTTGACTTTGACATTTGGTAACACGGGGCGTTACAACGAACGCGTAGGAAAAAGAATCGCCTAAAACGGACTTACGGATCAAAAGTTATGGTGGTTTTAAGTTTGGACTTGATAAAAGGTTGAGCTGGGAAAGTGCAGCAACAAATAAACAACTTGCTGTCAAAAAGGGGGCTAGGTGTAGCGTCTAGCCCCTAGGCGTAGTGTCTAGCCCCCCTGATTCCGAAAATTGTTTAATTTTTGTTTGTTTGACCCATAACTTGTTTAAACTTGTTATTTAACTGTGAAAGCTAACTTTTAAGTTGGTTTTGATCATAGGTGATAGCCAAGAGTGCTCGGATGAAGATCAAGCTCAACAAAGAACCGAACACATGATATTAAAGCTTCCGCACGGCGTTACGTCGTAACTTTTAAACGACGAACTCAGTTACATTATGTTGTACTATTTTTTTTTATTGTAAAGGTTTTAGTAAACTCGTATTGTCATACGTATGTGTAATCGTATAAACATGTATTTATACGAAACTTATATAAAATATTATAAAACAAGCAAGGGTGTTACAGGATGATAACTAGTAATAGGTGGTCTATCGGAGGGATCCGAATGAAGATCATTCAAATTGATTTTGTTTCGTGTTGAAGGATTTGAAGCCGAAGTAATAATTGGACTTGGAGTTGGACTAATATCTTCATTTTCTTGCATATCAATTTCATTATTTGAAGTTGGACCAATATCTTAATTTTCTTGCTTATCATCAACAATGTATGAACTAGGAGTTGGACCCAAATCATCATTTTCTTGGAATTTTCGTTTAAAAAGACTACTAATGAGAGTTTGTTTTTTCATCTTTCAACTTTCGAATTCCCTAATTTTACAAGACAAATAAAATTAAACATAAGCCCTAAATCAATTTCACATAAACCCTAAAAGGTTATAACAATTGCACATAACTATAACTAGATGTTGAAAACATTGTAATTTGCAATTAAGATAAAATAAGAATTAGAGACAAATTTAGTCTTCCTAGAACAAGAACATGGATAAAGTATGAACACTTGAAGTCACCTAAAACTATTGAAATACAGTAGACTACCTGTGAGAAATTTTCAGAAAAAAGATGAGAGGAAGTCTAACCTTTCAACTGAGAAGTGTGAACGAAGCTGATGAGAAGTGTTTCGCCTTCAGTCGCCCTTCAATCGCCCTTCAATGAGCTTGAACTGATGTCTGATGATGAATTGTGAATGTCGCTCAGTGCCTCAGTCGCTGAAGTTGTTTTTTTTTGTTCAAATGTTTGGGTTAAGGTAGGGACTTGGGCTATAATGGTTGGGCTTATACGTATTGGGTTTTTGTTTGGGTAGTATAAAAATTATTTGGGCTTTGAAAAGGGGTAACATAATATTTTTTAAGGGGCAACGAAATCCGAAAAACGCAAAAAAAAATTGTTTACACTATCACCGGCGAGTCAAGGGGTAGCGGGGGCTACCCCTTGATAAATGGTATGTCCGCCCCTGGGGGGGGCCGCCCCCCCCCCCCCCCCCGGAACTTTTCGACGCGTAGTGTTATGAACAGTACCTTCGTATAGAAATTTTTAGGTATATACGTTTTCGCCCCCGAAATTGGGAAAAATCGACCCCCCAAGCTTCGCCAATGGTCCCAAGTCCATGCACACATGGCAGGGACCACACCGCTTTTATTCATTCGGCTCTCTCTCTATTTCACCTACAACACACACTATTCTTCTCAGAAAAGTACTTATTCTCACGCCGAAGGGTGGTCACAAGGAGAACCCCCCCTCTTCTCCTCCTTGCGGCGAGTCACCGGTGTTCTGTTTTGCAAGATCCCAGCAGTCGGCGAGTGGAGAAAGAGATTGAACCCATATTCACGAGACGACCCAGCTTGTTAGCCTAAGTGTTAACCAATGTTTCATCAAAACCATTTATGGGACACTTGTCATCATAATAGGCCATATCTTATGGATAATTATTATTTTAGTTTAATCTCTTCTAGATAACTCTCCTACTAAATATTATTTAGTTTAATATCTTATGAATAATTATTATTTAGTTTAATCTCTTCTAATTATTTATAGATAACGCTCCTACTAAATATTATTTTGTTTAATCTTTTCTATTAACTATAAATAATTATTATTTAGTTTAAATTTAATGTATACTTCACATTTATAATATTAATATTACTTTATATATAAAATTAGATTTACTGCGGGTTTTTTAAATATAATTTATATTTTATCACTCAAATGGATGCTTATTTACTTCTTGAATAACATGTTTGACAACTGTATCTTCTTTTCGATAATCATCTCCGCAATCACCATATCTATCGCGTACCGAGTATATCCATTAGGATTTTTAAATATAATTTTCTTATTATTTGGTATATAAAACCATATTTATTCAAGGGGTGTAATACATGAGTGTTTTTAAAGATATAACTTTTTTTATTATTTGGTAAACAATATTACATTTATTCAACCCATGTAATACACGTGATTTTAAAGATATACCTTTTTTGTTATTTCGTATATAAAATTACATTTATTCAACCCGTACAATATGGTTCTTTTAGATATAATTTTTTTATTATTTAATATATAAAATTACATTTATTTAACTCGTGGAATAAAGGAGGTTTGTAAAGATAATATATTGTTTTATTATTTAGTATATAAAATTCATTTATTTAACCCGTGTAATATACGGGGTTATATCCTATTAAGTTTATATTTTAGTTCATGAGAATTATTATAAAGTGTTGAATTAGTTATCAGTATTGAGTATTTGGATGACTAGTTAAACGTTTTTTTTTTTTTAATTCTAATCACATATTTTGAAAATGGACTTTAGGATATCATAAATAAATCTTTCTGGATCAAAACCAAATGTTGAAATCAATGAACATTTATTTATTTACGTTGTCAAATAACGCAGACGGAAAAAAGCCTATGGATACAAATAAAAAAAATAGCTATGCATACGAGTTTTAGGGTGATGGGTCCAATTAAGTACATGTCGTTTTGGCAACGATATATGTAACATTAACACAACCAGTGACGAAGCTTGACAATGAAGACGGTGGATCGAAAACGTATATACCCAAAAAAAATTATAGAACCGGGGGGTCGAAAACATATATACCAAAAAAATTTTATATGAAAACTACATATATAACACTAGTACACTACTGAGCGAAAAGTTCGGAGGTCGGGCGCCCTATTTGAAGAGCAACGTTGTAATCAATGCATCAAAACTCACAACAATGTCAAAAATTGGAAATTTGTATTGACCATTGTACGGATTAGAATAGGGTTGAGAATGGGAAGGGTTTGTGACGCGTTTAAGTAAAATCCTAGTCCCATATATACCCGATAAGGGGTGTGCAAGGTTGGTTAACAGCGAGTTTAGGTTAACCAATGGTTCGGTTAATTGGAAAGTGTTACTGTAAGTTAAAGCGGCAGTTATGGTTATCCCGGTTATTTTATTTTACGTTTTTCCGCTGCGTTTTGAGTTTATACAAATAAGAAATGGAGGTGCAGATGATTCGGTTTTATCTAAATAAGAAAAAAAAACCTTCACAAAGGTGAGATGGAGCTGCAGATGATCTTTCTTAAACACTTGCTCTTAACTCGAGCCACCAATTTAGTAGTTGAACCACTGACACATGGGCCAGAAACATCTCTTTCCACATTAAATATGAAAAGGTTATATATCTATATCCAGTGTGAAGCCCAGACCAATTGCACACCAATTAAATAGGTGGTCTTTGTGGTGCATGGCAAATGTCACGTGGAGCAAATTTGGTAAGCTCATTAGTAAATGGTCGGTCAGTCATATTTTTGGTTAATTTTTGTTTAACTGTTTGGTTTTCGGTTACGGTTCTATTTTTGTCACCCCTAACTTTTACTTTTGTTTGGATATATATATATAATATTACAATCTATATCTATATCTATCTGTACTTACTATATATTAAAGTAAATCATTTAGGCCTTGTGGTATACTTTAACTGTTTTTAACACCACCTAAATGCCATGTTGGATCGACGTGTGACCCTAAACAGTCAATCTGAGTAGTTCATCATCAAAAACAAAGGCGGAATCAATGTAAATGATGTCAAACAGCTTGTTTTTCCTTTAATTTTCTCTTTACTGTATATTGAATTCCTAAGCTTTTACAATTCAGATAACAATCCGGCAGCACCTCGACTCTCAAACACCAATTCCGTACGAAATGACACGGGCACACAGGTATTTATAGGCAACGTAATTCCGTATGAACGGTTCACGCGAGACTTAATTCCGTGCGGAATTAACTCACGCGGAATTAACATTCAAGTGAAATTAACATTCTGTGCAAAATTATAATTCCATGCGGAATTATACTTTCACGCGGAATTACCCATAAACTTGGTTTCTCGATTTCCGTGCCCTGATCTATCTAGTACATTACAAGACTCAATAAAGACGAAGTTAACAGACATCAGTGCATCAACAGACTCCCCCTTGGATGTTGACGAAGTCTTTAGCATCTTGTCTTCCGTCTTTAGTCTTGATCTATCGCTCTCTGCCTTGAATTGTCTTGAACTTGTAAAGCATACTTCAATCTTCTTTCTTCAAACTCTTAACTTTCAATCTCCCCTTTGAATGTTGCTCCAGAATTCTGACTCCCCCTTTCGCAGACTCCCCCTCTCGATAAGCTGGGACTTGAATTCTGGTTCAAACTTTGACATTCTCTTTGCCATGGGGATTTTGACTTCTATTTCCTGCTTCTCAAACAACTAACATTATAATCTATTCAATTTTTTTAAAAATATATTAAATGTTCATCAGTTTTTGAAATCCACTTAAGTATTCAGGTCCAAGTTAATGACCCCGATTACTCAATTTATCTACCAAGTCCAACTTAATGACCTTGGTTGATCTGTGACAAAACAAACTGATTTTTGTTCACCATTATCAAACATTTTTCTGAAAATTACAAGTTTCAAATTAATGAACTTGTTTTGAATTTCTAATTTCTCAATCATCATGTTAAGCTCCCAACTCATCATCCAGCTTAGAATCTTTCTGCATCTGCTCCTACCTTCTGAATCTGAAGATCAACTCTCCAATTTGGTTTGTCGGAAAATAAAGCAGAAATGAAAAATCTTTTTGGATTTTTAACAAAATTCTAAACTAGAAAATGAATTTGCAAAAATAGAATGCAATGAAAGTAAACTATTTACAGACATATTTTTGGTAAGCGTGTTAGGGAATCATATCAGCTAACGACAAGTTACTAGCACCGTTAAGCTTGATAACATACTAAGCCTTAAACAATTCACTTCGATTGTCGATATGCTGATCCTCTTAAATTTTCATACAAACTTCAATCTGTTCAGGATACGATTGAGGTGAATTAATGACTTAAACTTATATGTGTGCCCCACCTCTTGAATATACTCCCGTATCCAGATCCCAATATTCAGTCTTACAGGTGAGTTACCACAGATGATATCTATAAAGGGTTAGGTGTGAAACCGTGAGAACTCAGGTCAGAACTTCCGTTCAGCAGAGAGATGACGGTTCGACTTAAGGTGTGTTCCCTTTAGAGAATCTTTTCTTCAACAACACATGATTTACATTTTGCAATGTGTCATCATTTTTTATGCTGAGGGGGATGCTATATTTCAAGCAATGCAGAAAGTACTATACGGGGACTAGGCCATTGCTTCCGCAAAATCAGAAGTCCCGGAATAAAACCCCAGATATCACTGAGTATAAAGACCTAGTATCTCAGAAAAAGGGACCTTTCAAATAAGATTTCAGGGGTTACCTATATATTCAAGATATTTTCCCCACAAAATAAGCAAGTTTGAATTTTATGTTTATATCCCAAACAAGATTTACTAAATGTATAAAAATCTATCGACACATCATCAGCGAGACTGATTAACACTTTTAAACTTTACATTTCTTTAGCGTACCGTAACTGTCAAGCCGATGTACTATCATTTTCCCTTTTTTCACAAGCTCTTTTTCAGTTTTCTATTGTTTTTGGATTTTGAAATTTTCTACTGTTTTTGTATTTTCTAAAAATATAATACTCCCCCTAAATACCAAAACAAGTAAAAAATCGACAAACCATTGCAGATTGTTTCTCAACATCATCATCTACAATGTTATCCTCATCAACGCTAATAATCCCATCCGACACCGATAGAAGCTTCATACCATTTAGTTTTAAAAGATATTTAAAACGAGTTTTGTCAAAAGCTTTGGTATGTAAATCAGCTTTCTGTTCGTCAGTGTGGATTTTCTCAATTCGTATCAACTTCTTCTCGAAGCAATCTCGAATGAAGTGATGACGAATTTCGATATGTTTCGTTTTAGCGTGATGAACAGGATTTTTCGTTATACTAATAGCTGCCTCATTATCAACAAAGATAGGGGTGTTAAGAAATTGCAAATCGTAGTCGCGCATCTGTTGCTGGATCCACAAGATCTGAGAGCAGCAACTGCTAGCAGATACATACTCCGCTTCACATGTGGATAGAGCCACAGAGGTTTGCTTCTTACATTGCCAGGTGACCAAACGAGGTCCGAAAAACTGACAACCCGCTGTTGTTGATTTTGCGTTAACTTTGCAGCTTCCGTAGTCAGAATCAGAATACCATTCGAGCGTGAAATCGCTTGTTTTTGGATACCACAACCCCAATGATGGAGTTCCTTTCAGGTAGCGTAATATCCGTTTCACAATCACCATATGCGAAGCTCTGGGGCTTGACTGAAACTGTGCTGCGAGGCACGTCGGATACATGATATCGGGTCTTGAAGCAGTTAAGTACATCAGCGATCCGATCATGGAGCGATACATCGTTTCATCTACCCTGTCTCCAGTGAGATCTGGGTTTATCCCATGATTAGTCACTAAAGGGGTTGACGCTGGAGTAGATCCTGACATCCCAAATTTCTCTAAGACATCATGAACATACTTCGTCTGGTGTATGAAAATTCCCTCAGGTAGTTGATCAACTTGAAGTCCCAAGAAGAATTTCATCTCCCCCATCGATGACATTTCGAATTTTTGCTTCATAACTGATTCAAAATCTTTGCACAGATTCTCATTTGTTGACCCAAATATGATGTCGTCCACGTATATTTGAACGATCAGAAGATGTCCGTCGACCTCTTTGGTGAAGGGAGTGGCATCCACTTTTCCACGGATGAAGCTGTTGGCTAGCAGGTGTTGAGACAATATCTCGTACCAAGCTCTCGGGGCCTGGTGTAAACCATACAGCGCTTTATCCAGCAAGTAAACCTTGTCTTTGTGGATTGGATCGGTGAAGCCCGGTGGCTGTCCGACATATACCTCCTCTTTTACCTTCCCGTAGAGAAACGCCGATTTCACAACTAACTGAAACACTTTAAATCCCTTCCACGATGCAAATGCCAGAAAGATTCTAATCGCTTCAAGTAGAGCCACGGGAGCATACACTTCAGTGAAATCTATACCCTCCTGCTGACTAAAGCCCTGAACTACGAGTCGAGCTTTGTTTCGAACAACAACTCCTCGGTCATCTCTCTTGCATTTAAACACCCATTTTGTGTTAATTTTTCTGTGACCATTAGGCAAATCTACTAACTTCCACACTCCTAACTTCTCGAATTGGCTCAACTCTTCTTGCATAGCATTGACCCAAGAATCTTCAGTTAGCGCCTCTTTGTAAGTTCTTGGTTCGATCTGCGAAATAAAACAACTTAGTGAAAACTCAGTTTGTAAAGGTGCTACAGTAGAATAAAAACAAGTAAGGCCTTGGTCAATTTGTCGTCTAGTGCGGACGCCTGACTGCAATTCTCCAATAATTAACTCCTCTGGATGGTATGAAAGAGTTCTTGGCATCACCTCGCCTGGAACATCTACCTCGCCTTCCAAATTAGTGATATTCTGATTTACATCTTGGTCACCGACTGGATTTGTTTGACTTGAACTCTGGATCTGCTCCCCCTCAGAATCTTAATCACCACGATCAAATACTGGCTCAATATCAGATTCTAAATTCTCATTGATTGCCGTCTGATTATCAGGAGCTTGTTCTGAAGATTCTTGAATATCATCATGTTCACCAGCATTGCTTGGACCGGCTTCATCATCATTTGAAGTTTGCCGTGGTCTTCTAGAATATTCAGCTGGAAGCCTTTCTCGTGATGACTCATAATCTCTCAGAATATCCAATTCATCAAAGAACTCTTTTTCTTCCTCTGTTTCTTCTTCCATGTCAAACGAATCCCACAAAGTATCATAACTAAAATCCCCATGAGTCACCTGGATTCTATGGTGGCATTGAATAACCTTGACACTCAACATTCAATGCTTCGATGATCCGCTTTAAGCTTGGAACAAAGACACGTCTTAGTGGACTTGAATAACCTATAAAAATCCCTTCGATACTCTTTGGACCAAATTTACCAAAAGGCTCTAGAACGGTACAGGGAGACCCAAACGGTTCTAAATACTTTAGGTTCGGCTTGCGATTGTTGATCAGCTCGAAACATGTTTTGTTGAATTTCTTGACAGTGAGAACCCTGTTGAGAGTATAGCAAGCGGCTGACACTGCTTCTGCCCAAAAATTGATTGGTAGCTTTGAGTCAGCAAGCATCGTCCTGGCCGTTTCGATTAGCGTCCTGTTCTTTCATTCTGCTACTCCATTTTGCTGCGGAGTGTAAGGAGCACTAAATTCTTGCAATATACCTCTCTCATCACAGTAGTCTTCCATCTTGTTATTCTTAAACTCAGTACCATTATCACTTCGGAGTCTTCTGATTCGTGCTTGGTACAAGTTTTCAATCTTTCTGAACAATGCCATCAAACTTTCAAACGTCTCATCTTTCGACTTTAGAAAAGATACCCACGAAAATCTGGAATAATCGTCAGTAACTACAAGACAATAGAGATCCCCAGTAATACTTTTGACTTTCACTGGACCAAAAAGATCCATATGAAGTCTCTCTAAAGGTCTTGAGACTGAATTAACTTTCTTTTGAGGGTGTGATTTCTTCTTCTGCTTGCCTTTGATGCAGCTAATGCACTCCCCTTCCAGATGAAAACTTTTCAGATGAAGACCAGTTACTAAGTCACTGTGCACCAGGTGATTCATTTTTCGGAAATGTATATGACCCATCTTTCGGTGCCACAACGTTGATTCTTTCTCTGTTGCTCTAGACATAAAACAATGAGCCTGACCCGTGGTAGTAGTAGCTACGCTCATGTCCAACATGTACAGATCATTGACTCTAGGTGCTCTCATGATAATCCATTCTTCGGGAACAACAAATCCTGGTTTCAAGATCAAACACTCTTTGTCTGTGAAGTGCATTGTATACATCCTATTACAGATTTGAGAAATACTCAGTAGATTATTCTCCAGCTCAGCGATGTAGTTAACTCTTTCAAACGTTACAATTCCATTGGATAACGTTCCTTCTCCGATAATCCTACCTCCTTGATTTCCTGCAAAACCTACATAACCTCCATTGAACCCTCTAACATCGTATAGCAGGGTCTTCTTCCCCGTCATGTGCCGAGAAGCTCCACTATCCATAATCCATCGCCAAACGGATCTTGGAAGCTCCTGCACATGTCAAAAATGCTTAGTTAGATTTTGGTGCTACCCAAGCCTCTATCGACTCAGGTAACTGGACATCAAGAACAGTTCTTTTGTTGATCAATGGTGGAAAATTCTTATCATTAATCTTCAGGCTTTCTTCAGACCCAACCTCAACCTCTTTGTATAAGAAAAACTCATCTTTCTGAGGTTGACCAGATGGTTGGTCTTTCTTTTGAACATCTTTCCTCTCAGACTTTTGCATTTCTTTCTCAAGTTTCACATAGTAATCCAAAGGAACATTCAACTTTACTGGTGTAGTAGAAGATGATTGTTTTTCCGACTCTGAAACCTTTGGTTTTTGAAAACTTGCTTTCTTTTCAACAACTTTTGGCTTCCATGTTTGTTGAGATGATGCAACCCGTTTGTAAAATTTGTCATTTTTAGTTACCATATTTTTAACAGGTTCAGTTTTGACTTTGATATTGTCATTTTTCAAAAACTTTTTCTCAACAACCAATGGAGCTTTTCCTTTTTCAACAACTTTCTTCTTCTGAATCTCAACAACTTCAGTCTTAGGCTTCAAGTTGGTACACTTCCGTGCAATATGTCCAACTTGATTACACATGAAGCATGTTCGGGTGTCAACTACCCGGCTTGTACCTTCAGACTGAGGCTGTGAGGCCTTCTTCTCAAAGAACTCTTTGTTTGATTTTGAAAAGATTTTAGACTCTTCATCAGACAGTGAACTCGAACTTGAACTTTTCACAAAAACTTTCTTCTCAACGAGCTTCTTGTTTTGAAAATTCTTTCTTTGATAATTCTTACCACCCTGATAACCACCCGACCATCTGTTTTGATTGTTGTTATAAAAACGTGGTGGAAAAACAGGTTTTTTATAGTAAGATTTGTCTTTTTCAAAGTTCATTTGCCTGTTTGTTTGATTTAAACTTTTTACTTCAGACAAATCAACTTCAATCAATTTGAACACATTTGTCAATTTAGCAACATTAACATTCTCCAGTGGAAACTCAGAATCCGAATACAACTTATCCAATCCCGACATCTTGTACATGACAAGAGTAGGTTCTTCATTTAAGTTGTTTTTGGATTTTAGCTTCGGAATGTATTTGTCCAAGAAACATTCATCTTCCTCAGTAGTGTCACTATCAGTTTTTGAAACATTTTCAGCCATGCTTTTAACAATTTCAGATTGGACACTATCCTCATCGGACGATGAAATGAACGTGACATTAATTGTGTCTGGAAGTTTCACCTCATTTCATCTTCATCATTAACCAACCCTGATTGTTTCTTTGAAAAATTGTTTAGAACTGGTGGTGGAACTTGATGATAACCAACCCCGGTTCCATCAGAATATACATCTTCGTCTGCTTTGTTTTTCCCGATGGGTTTGGGAACAATGTGTTGCAAAACAAAGCTTGCAGAGTTGTAACTTCTTAGTTTCAACTGAATGCGTTCATTTTCAATTTCAGCTTCTTGAAACTGAAGTTTCAATTTAGCAATTTCATCCAGTTGCTGGTTGATTAACTCTTCTTTCACTCTAAGAACTCCTGACTGTTGAAGATTTTCTTTTGTTGTTTTACCATTTCTTTAATCAGAATCTTTAACCGTTCGTTTAAGCTTCTCAAATTTTTCTGAAATCTGACGATTTTCAAGAACTAACTTTTCGTTTTCTTTTCTAACTCTTTCTATGTCATTTTTATCATTTTCGATTTTCTCAGTTAATTCTTTTAATCTGTCATTCGAAGCTTTCAACAATTTATCACGGTTTAAGATCTGATCTTCAACACTTCTGACTCTAGCCGTCAGATCTTCAACTTTCTTACCACGGAGGTAAGTGATTGTACTACAAACTTTGCACTGTTTCATGCAATTTTTGCAGTCGTTCTCAAATTTAATTTTCTTACCTGACTCGTGTGTATCATTTGAACTGACCTTATCTTTGGACTCAGTTCCAGAACCAGAATCTACCTCAAGTTCTTTTGCAGCAAGAACTTTATCAGCCATCTTCTTTAAGTTTTCAGCGGTAAATTCTTGTGAAGTATCAATGATCCCATCATCAATCTTCTTTGGCTGCTGCTCTTTTTCTTTCACTTTCTCTTCTCCACCTCCCCACCATAATTTTTGCCAACCCTCTTCTTCTTCAGCAATTTGTTGAATCATGGTGTCAAGACTAATGGTCTTTGGATCAACAGCAATGTTTCCCATGGAGTCAAGATAACATTCTCTGTCTGCATCCCATCTCCTTGCCCTTTTAGCTTCAGTGAATATAGAAGATATTCTGATCATCCTGGTTTGAGCTTTCATCTTTCTGTTGACATACTTTTCTTTTTCATTTCTGTTGTCTTTAAAAGGAACAGGCTTAACAGACTTTGCCACAAATGCATATCCTACCGCATCCTCCTCTGGTAGTAATTCGCTCCAGTCAAAACCTTCGTCGTCATGAATCACAGCAAGAGCTCTAGATTTTTCTTTGGAGTTATCCTCAAGCTGCTTCATTCTGGGCGGTTCTGATTTGTTCTGATGATAGATTGCTCTTTTGTAATAATCTTCTCTGAACGGATTTTCAGAATCATCAGCATAAGTATTTCGGCACTCTCTTTTAAAATGACCTTTCTGTTTACACTTGAAACATGTCACTTTTGACTTGTCAAAGTCTAACTTGGTAGACGGTCCACCAATAGACTTTCTTCCAGTAATCTCGATGAACCGTTGTGCACGTCGGACTGCACTAGCCATACACCACCTGATGTCGATCAACTCCATCTCTTCCGGATCGATCTGATCGTAATCCTCCTTGGTGAGGTTAGTGTTTCCAATCTTGCCTGCCACAAGGCTCTCATATGACTCTAGCACAGAAGCTAAGAACACCATTTGCTGCTTTGCAGACTCTTCACTGAAATTTTGAGCGTTCTTTAAATCCACAGCAATGTTTCATTGAAATAAATTATTTGAAGCTGATTGGCTTGAAGTTGACGAAGAACCACGGTGAAAACCACTGCTTGAACTCTCTTTACTTGATGTGTTAGAAATTTCAGCAGAGAAAGCTGTCTTGGGAGACACATTTTTGGGAATTATACTTCTTGGATAGTACAGCTCCACATTCTGCTGATATGAAGAATGATTGACTTTGTTTGATTTCTTTATCTCTAGCTCATGACTCTCCAGTCTTTCAATCAATAGATCAACCGTCAGTTTCTCTGACTCGATCGTATTCTTCAACATCAACACAAAGTATTGCCAATCCATCTCATCCGGCAACGAGTCAAACAATTTATCCACTAATTCTTCTCGAGAATATATAATTCCATTTCTCGCCAGCTCCAACTTCAAGTGCCCGAACCTCTCAATCATCTTAGAAACAAATTCATTTTTTAAACAACCAAATAAATCAAACTCTTTTCTTAGCAGTTTCTTTTTGTTTTTTACTATTTCAGCACTACCCACGCATTTCACTTTTAACTTTTCCCAAAGATCTGTAGCATTTTTGTACTCTATCAAAGATATTATGTCGTCTCTGACAGACTGATGCAGCAATGCGATGCACTTTTGCTCAGCAACAAAATTCTCTATATCTTCAGTTTGCGTCAGATTTTCACCACGTTGTCCTCCATCATTGTATTCATTCTTTAGACTTTTCCAACTTGGATACGCAAATGCCTTTAACCATTCTTCAAATTTATTGGCCCACCGACTGTACTCTTCAATTGCCATCAACTTTGGAGGTTTGTTATATGTGTCGTATGCACTCTCCACGCTTAAAGCGTCGGACAAAGTTTTCTTCGCATTCGGAGTGTTCTCATTGGTGTTGCTTGAAGTATCATCTCCGGTGTTTCCAGCAAAGGCAAACATATCATTGAAAGGATTCATGAACTCGTCCATATTCACGTACCTGAAACAGTCAACAAACACTTAGGAAAAATTTTGGAATTATGAAAAGTTGACTTTCAAACGAAATTAGTTGGTGCGGATTATTTCAAACGAAATTCCAACTCAAACGATATTACTGATTTCAAACAAAATTAGATTGTTCACACTTCAAACGAAATTACCAAGCAATATCTAATTCCGTGCGGAATTAAATCAAATTCAAACGGAATTAGCAACTTGAAACGAAATTAGTAACTTCGTTTGGACACTTCAAACGAAAATAATCACTTGGAGCGGAATTAGTAATTCCATGTGAACTTGACAGCAAATTTCAAGCGAAATTAGAACGATATAGCTAATTCCGTGCGGAATTAGTGATCCAGTTCAAAAGGTATTACTATGACGTCAACATTTTCGATCAATCGTTCAAACGGAATTAATGATTTTGTCAGTTTTTGATTGATTTTAAGTCCAAATCTTTCAAGAATTAGTTAAAAGTATATTGCGCTTGATATATGTGAATTTCAGGCCATTTTGACCGTTAAATTTTGTTCAAATCAGAAAAGAAGATGTAGAAGTAAGAGAATCCGATGAAATCAAGCTGAAATGGTATGAACTCCTCGTCCTGAGCTCTGATACCACTTGTTGGATCGACGTGTGACCCTAAACAGTCAATCTGAGCAGTTCATCATCAAAAACAAAGGCGGAATCAATGTAAATGATGTCAAACAGCTTGTTTTTCCTTTAATTTTCTCTTTATATTGAATTCCTGAGCTTTTACAATTCAGATAACAATCCGGCAGCACCTCGGCTCTCAAACACTAATTCCGTACGAAATGACACGGGCACACAGGTATTTATAGGCAACGTAATTCCGTATGAACGGTTCACGCGAGACTTAATTCCGTGCAGAATTAACTCACGCGGAATTAACATTCAAGCGAAATTAACATTCTGTGCGAAATTATAATTCCATGCGGAATTATACTTTCACGCGGAATTACCCATAAACTTGGTTTCTCGATTTCCGTGCCCTGATCTATCTAGTACATTACAAGACTCAATAAAGACGAAGTTAACAGACATCAGTGCATCAACATGCCACATCACTTACTTTTCTTCATTTCACTTTACCTCACATCAAGGAAATGGTTTAATCCCCTTAACTTTATTCTTTTAATGGTTTGAGTGTAAAAACTTTTAATGGTTTGTGTGTAAAAAAGGAAAACAAATTAAGACAATCTCTTAACATCATGTTAACATATAATCCCTTTAACACCCCTTAACACAAGAAGGGAGTGGTTTGTAATGTCGTTTAACATGTCATGTCATCGTTAACACCTTAGATGTTAAGGTACACCCCATGGCCTTATATTATATATGGCGCTCTTTAAGGTGATCTCAATTGTTTTTTCCCATCTAAATAAATAGATATCTAATCTAACTTATAATAAAAGACTCCAAATAATGACACATGTCATTCTCTCTTTCAATCTTATAAATTTTATTTATATTTGTTTAATAAATTTCTTTTAATATTAATATTAATTAATAACCAATATATAGATATCACTTATTTTTATCCTTATTTTTATCTAAAATTAATAAATAACTTTAATTTTGCAATTTAGACCCTTTGTTTTTTTACTTTTAAACCCAAAGTTTTTCATCTTTTCCAATTTAACCCCAACTCTTTTTTATTTTCAATTTTGGTCCACCGTACTTTTCATCTTTCCCAAGTTTTTTGTTTCGTTCTAAATTTTGTGAGTTAACGCACCGCAACATGCGTGTGGGCTTCAACATTTTTTCGTATATTTTTTTTTGTTTGACTGGCCCGTCGCGTCACATCTATTTTTCTGCGTGTGACAAGTTCGTCCAACACGCAGGTCCTGAATGGACTTAGTTATTTTTTTCTATGTTTTACGTTTCGGTTTAATTTCTCAGCAACGAGCGTGCGTGATTCAAAGATTTTACGTCTGTTTTTCACTCGGCGTTATTTTTTTCCCGTTTTTTATTTATTTTGTTTTTACGAGCTTTTCTGGTGTTGGTGGTCGCTGACAATGGTATGGTATTGCTACTACTTAACACAATTTTATAACAACCGCTGCAACGCAGGGGCTTAATACTAGTAGTTAATATTTGTTAATAAGATTCAAATAAAAATTACATTATTTAATCTATAAATTTTATCTTTTCATCTTTTATCCTTTTCTTTTTCATATTTATATTTATCCAGTCTTTACTTTATAATATGGGTTAGTTAAATTAAATTATAATAAGATATAGATAATATTTATTAATAAAATTCAAATAAAAAACTTTCAACCTTATCAAGTTTAATGTCAAGAAATACAACGAAGATGTGGGTAGCTAGAACCACTCAAATAAATACCATGCCGTATCAACCTTATCAAGTTTGTCGAGAAAAATTAATATACACACATTTGTAGCTGATGTAGTAGGTTAGCGTGTCTTAATTATTTTAGGGGCTCTTTTTAGTTTTCATTTTATTTCATTAATTAATCAACATGTATAACGTTCCGATTGCGGTATGCTCATATAATGTGTATATGTGTGGACGTTCGTGGGTAAAAGTGAAAGTGCTCTAATTTTAACGTTATTGTACTAATTTCGTGAAAATAACATTAAAAGAGGAGATGGTTAATTATGCATCAAGTGGTAGCGTTGATAGCCGAAAGACAAGGGGTACATGCACTAATCGGCGTTTGTCTGAATTGCTGAGTGTTATGTGCCTTATGTCCAAGGCTTGATACAAAACTACTATCGAGCTGGGGGTCTCACTGAAAGCAGCATCTTTATTCCTACGTGGTAGATGTAAGGCTGTCTACATCTTACCCTTCTCAGACCCTATCTGAAAGCAGCATCTCTATTCCTACAATGTATCAAACTCTTATGATATTTACAAATACGGGAAGGGAATATTTCACAGAATAGTAACTAAGTTTGAGTAGTGTTTCAATTAGGTCATTCATAAAAACTTTTGTTCTAATTAGGTCATTCATGTTTACTTTAATGTTCTAATCCTATATATTTGACCTGAATAGCAGGTTACCAATCCTTAAGGATGTTTATTTAATTTTTTTAATCAAACAAATAAAAGAATTAAAATTTAAATGACCAAAATACCCGTTAATGTTAAAAAATATATAATATAAAAATCTCAAACTAAAACAAAATATTATTTCCTTCCTCTTTCTCCCTCTTGTGCATCCATCCATAACCTGCCCACCGACCAAGAAGTTACGACCATCACCGCCGGAAACCACCACCGGCCAACATATTTTCCAGCTTTGATTTATCTCTCTCTCTCTCTCTCTCTCTCTCTCTCTCTTTCGCTTCTTACCACCGTCCCAAACTACACCAAAACGGTGCCGCCGTGCCGGTCTCAGGTCTGGTCAGAATCGGAAACGGTGATGATATTCAAATCAACCTTTAGATTCAGATGCGGCGGTGCTGGGCTCCTGAAAAACGAATGGTGACGACGGCGGTGGCAGGATTTGGTTTTAAATGATGATTGTGGTCGTTTTTTCAACTGTCTTTCTTCAAAACCCCGAAGCTTTGTCAATTTGCCACTGTTTGATTGCATTCTAACTAAATTTGTATCATTAGTTTTAGTTTAAGGTTACCTACATGTTCTTCTCTCCTAGTGTTATCAGTTATTACTTTGAATCAAATTCATTGACTAAGGAACTAAACAATCATTATCATAAAAAATATAATATATGAACATCCGAGTAGCAGTGATAGAAAGACGAGTCTGTGAGAGAGGAGAGAGAAGAAACAAGATTAAGGTGTGGTGTTTTTTATTTTGTTTATTAATTTAATAATTTATTAAAGTATTTTGGTCATTTCACATGCATTTAGGTAAAATATATAGGATTGAAACATCAAATGAAAATTAAGTGACTTAATTGGAACAAAAAAGTTTAAGAGTGACTTGATTAGAACAATCCTAAAACTTGGTTACCATTTTACAAAGTTATCCCTTTTATATACATCTGAAATATGCTTTAACACATTATAAAGTTCGTAAATTTTACATTGTTGAGTGTCCCCGATTTATTTGTAAATATCATAAAAGTTTGATACATTGTAGGAATAGAGATGCTCTTTATGTGTTTAATGAGACATTGTAGACTAGAAGGTATGGGGGCCGGCTTGGCCCGGCTTGGCCCGGCGCCGGACCCCCACACCGCCCCCCTGGCCCGGCAAGCATCACAACCGGCGAGCTCCAGCCGGGTGTGCCGCCCCACTTCTCCAAAAAACAACCGTTGGGTAACGGCTAGATTTTAAAAAAAAAAAAAAAATTCAATTTCCATTTTAATAAATACCATAATCCCAATCCATTTTATACCATTTTCTCTCATTCTACTCCCATTCTTCTCCATTTCTCATCCTTTTTTATAAAAAATACTCTATATTTTTTATACCATTCTCTACCAAACATGAATCCATTCAACCCAAACAACCCCAACCCAAACAACCCCAACCCGAATAATCCCAATCCGAACCAACCTAATTTTTTTTCGAGTCCCGCTTACACTCCGACTATGGATCCTTCGTGGGGGACTTCGCAATTTCCGTTTTCGGGTTTCCAACAAGTTCAACAAACACCCAACGCCTTCTCACAAATGTCTCAACTTCAACAACTTCAACAATATCAAGCGCTCCAACAATTCATGCAACGCAACACGTTTGAACAACTCCAATCGCAATCGCAACCCCCGGTTCAACTTGAAGATGATGATGAAGAAGTCGTCCCCGAATCACCACCGCAAGAGCTCACGCGAAAAAAAAACAAGGGGAAGGGAAAGAAGGTTGTTGAACCCGAAACCGCGGAAAAACCGAAACGAAGTGGGAGACCTTGGACGAAAGTAGAAGAGGAGGCGCTAGCTATGGCGTATGTTAAGGCTTCTACTTGCCCGATAGTCGGTATAATTTTTTTTATTTTTATTTTCGGTTTCTATTTTTTTATTTTTATTTTCGGTTTATATTTTTTTATTTTTATTTTCGGTTTCTTTTTTTTACTAATGCACTATTTTTTTAAAATTTAGGAAACAACCAATCGGGTACTAGTTTTTGGAGGAAGACAACGGCGAGGTTTAACGCGATTATGGAGCATGGTCCGGCTCGTGATATCGAATCCGTCTCGGCCAAGTGGCGAAAAATGATCAAGGTCGTCAACGCCTTTAATCAAATTTATAACCAAATTTACCTTAATCCTCCAAGCGGGAGTAACGAGGCGGACATTCTTAACCTTGCTATCGCCAAGTGGGACTCTGAAAATTCAACGCCTTTCCCGCACTTCCGAGCATGGAAAGTTGTAAGTAAAGAACAAAAATGGAAGCCGATTCCAAATGAGGTCGCAACGGCCAAACGCACTAAAACTTCCGAGTCCGGAAGTTATAGTGCGGGAGGCTCCACCGCTCGATGTCAAATCGACATAAACGACGACCCGGAAGATGACGAGGATGTCTTGCCCGTTCACGAGTCGGAACGTCCCCCCGGGAGGGACAAAGCAAAAAAAGAAGCGGCCGCAAAGCGAAAAGTGGCCGGCTCGAGTGGAGGTGGCGGCTCGAGTGGAGGTGGCGGCTCGAGTGGAGGTAGGGGCGAAAAGGCATCGTCAAAAATGGACGACTTGATAAGCGAATTCCGTTCGTTCAAACAGTTCGCGGCCGAAAAGTATTCTCACAAGAAAAACGTGTCGTCCGACTATGCTCGAGCGGAAGATTTTAGGATTATGCGATTGGATCTCGACTCGGTTCCGGAGGATGAACGCGAGGTTTATCGGAGGATGAAAGAAGAGGTGAAAAAAAAATGGACGTCGTAGATTTTATTGTTTATTTTTTATATTCGGTTTCTTTTTTTTTTTAGGAAATGTAATTTTTTTTATTTTTTTATTTTCGGTTTCTTTTTTTTAGGGAATGTAATTTTTTTTATGTTATGAAATGAAATTATTTATGTTTTTTTATGTTGTGTTTTTTAAATTTTATAAAGTTTATTAACTTGGTTATTAAATTAAACAATAAAAAATATGTGGTGGGGCCCCATCCTCCATCCCCCTCCATCTTCATTTTGGCTCATCCCATGCTAGCCGCCTACGTGGCGCCTACGTGGAGGATCATCCCCGTGGGGATGAGCCAAACCATACCTTCCAGCTAGGAATATGCTGCTTTCAGTTATGCTTTAATACATTATAAAGTTGATAAATTTTACATTGTTGAGTGTCTCCGATTTATTTGTAAGGGATAACTTTACGAACACTGAACTCTTATAAGAATTTTAATCTTTTCTTTTTCGTCATACAAAATACACATTTTGGCATGAAAAGTGAAGTCATTTTACTATTTGAGTAAAATGCCAAAATGATCCATCCATTAGTTTATTTCACTTTTGTCACTTCAGTCAAAAAATAAAAGTTTTTTTTTTTTTTGTATTTTGGTCCCTAAAGTTTCATTTTTCTTGTCATTTTCATCCAATTAGCAATATGTGTAAGAATTTTCTGTTAACTTCTCATCTTTTTTGTCGTTTTCCTCATTTAGATGAATTGTATAATCGTCATTTTATGCTATAATATATTTTAGTGAAATGAGGAAAACGACAAATAGGCGAGAAGTTAACAAAAACGAAACCTCAGAAATCCAGATACAAAAAGTTTTATTTTTGAACTGAAGTGGCAAACGAGTTCTAAACTTAGGCACCATTACATAGGTTTGAGTAATGTTAGTAAACTTTGTCCCTAACACCGGGTTTTGAATCCAGGCTTCCAGCCTTTTCTTTTTTCTTTCAGTTTCTCCTTCGAACTTCCTTGGGCCCAGCCCAACTCTTTATCTTTTTTAGAGTTTTTCCTCAAAGTAGTGCATTTATAAAAGGTATTTGCCTTTTTGTTGGTACTTTAAAAATTATTTATCTAAATGGTTACTTTTGTTTATCTCTTTTTTAATTCTTTTTTAATTTGTTTGTCTCTCTCCTAATCTAATTGGTTAAATGCTAAATTAATGATACCTAAATAAAACATAGTATTTTTATTTAATAAACTGATTTTTTCTAAATTATTATATTTTTTTATCTTACATTTTTTAATTATAATTAATATATGTCTGTTTTTAATTTGTAATAAAAATACTTTAAGTTTAAAAGTAAAAATTTATGTATTTAGCTTGGCTTTTTATTCTAAGAATAAAAACTTATTTAGTCATTACTTATTAATAGAGTCGAACAACAATTGAGAACAAAATACACAAAATAGTAAAGAGAACAAGATTACTCTCTTAATAAATAGAGTGAATGAATAAATTAGTTTTTTTTATTACTAAGATAAAAGCCAAATTACATATATTTAACTTAAAGGTATTTCTATTAAAAATTAAAAAACCGAGATATATTAATTGAAAAACACAATTACGTTGAACATCAAAAAACGTATGTATATTAACTAAAAAATGTAAGCTAAAAAATATAATAATTTAGAAAAATAAGTTTATTGAACAAAGTCACTATATTTTATTTGGGAATAATTAATTTAGGCTTTAACCAATTAGATTAGGAGAGAGACAAATCAATTAGAAAAGGGAAAATCACGAAAATGGCCACTGCAACGTCGTTTTTTCAATTTTGGCCATTTGACACCCCTCGACGAGCCGTTTCACCCTGCTGAAACGGCACAAGATTTTGTTTTAACGGCCAGCCAACCGTTGATCGACACGTGTCCGACAAAGCCTGTAACGGCTTGAGAATCCTGCAGTTAACGCCACGTGTTCGACATTGTAGAAAGATCTTAACCAAGCCGTTAAAATCGGCTCATGTTGAAAGATCTTAGCCGAGTTCCTTCAACGAGCCAAGCCGTGTTCTTAGGTTGTAGCCGAGCCGTTACCGTACACACATGGACCCCACTTCTGCCAGCCGAGCCGTTTCGCCCCAATGTGTGTGCCGTCTCAACTGCTTCGAGCCGGTACAGCTGCTCCGAGCCGTTTCAATATATGGTTCGAGCCGTTTCCACTGCTCTAAGCCGTTTCAACTGGCTCCGAGCCGGTACAGCTGTCTAATGACGGTTCAACCTATACTTCGAGCTGGGTCAACGTGTTGTTCGAGCCGTTTGACCGTCTGTTCCCACTATATATTTACCCACTTATTTTTTGTGTGTCCTTGTTAAACGAATCTCTCTACCACACTTAAATCTCATAGAAAATGTTATCTTGGTTTCTTCATTTGATTGTCATAGATGTTTTCGTGTATCAAAGGCAAGAAATATTTATGAAATCTCACGTATCTGATAGTGTAAAAGACGTGTTCCTGGGCTTTAGTTATCAAATTCGGTTTTGATATTGTTTCTCATATTGGAGTGTCTTTCTCTTCAGAAATTCCACCTCTACTTACCCAGTGAGTGTGGATGGAACTATCGAGCAAAAGACGCATCTTTATCATTGCTACAAGCGTTTTGACTCGAATTCCAGAAGAAGAGATTTGATTCACTCCTAACTTTCAATTTGCTCTCGGGGAGGTTCCAAGTTCTAAGCAGCGGTTTGGCGAAGTTATGTTGTTATCTGAAGACTGCTTTCTTGGAGACCGGGCTTTTTTCTCTACTAGCCGTTTCTGCGGTTATGAGAAAGGGTCCCTATGAGAAATTCTGTGGATGAAATTGAATCACTTTACAAGCGGTTTGGCGAAGTTATGTTTGTATTTTTACATGTTATATCTTTTATGTAATTTGTATTAAATAATAATAATAGTTACTTGTTTTAAATTTGTTTGGGCTATTTATGTGTTTGGGCCGTTTACTTTTAATAATTTTAATTCTGTTTTGGGCTTTTTATATGGGTTGTTCACTTAACAAGTTAACGGAAAAAATAAATAAATACATAAACACCCGTTGCCATTCCAAGTTCCCACGTAACAGCTAACCGTTTCCGTTCCAAGTTTACCCACTATATAAACACCCTCAACACTCCATTTCACCACGCTGTCCCCATTAAAAAATCTTCACCGTTTTCAATAGAATTCTTATCCGGCTCCCTCAACGACTCACATGGCAACTTCTTGGACAGACGTTGAAGACATCGCTTTGTGCGAAGCATGGGAGGAGGTAGTGACCAATCCTCCACCACGTGGACAGGGGGGCTTTGGCTTCGGGTTCAACAGATTTTTGCCCAGCTTCGTGGTCCGGACCATAACCGGAGCGTCGACGCCTTATCGTCCAGGTTTCGGGTGGTGCGGTTGGAATGTGAGAGGTTTGACCGCTATTTCAAGAAGGTGGAGAGAGAAATGCCGGACCTTGCTGAGGATGATCAGAAGGAGGTGGCGCTGATCAACTACCGTCATGACGAGGGACATGAATTCAAGCATGTCTCGGAGTGGGAGACAATTAGGATTTGGTTTTAGTATTTTTTTTTTAGTATGTTTTGTTTACTTTTTTTATGTTTATATTTAATGTTTATCTTATTATAATATAAAAAAATATTTTGGATCCTATAAAATTTTGGATCTTATAAAATTTTGTCCACTGCAACGAAAATGACGGTAGTTGACTGCAACGAAAAAAAATTGGGCTCTTATAAAAGTTGGCTGTCAATTGTGGGCTCTTTGGCCCAAACGTTATAGCGTGTTTAGGCCGTTTTAAACTGTTTGGGCCGTTTTTTAACTTCCAACGAATGTATAAGATTAATTAAGTTAAGAATTCTAACAGCTCCTATTAGGAGGATAAACTGGTTAACACGTTATGGGTTCATACGAAGGGCGCTGGTTCGATCCATGAAGGGGCCGTGTCTTTAGAGAAAAACCCCCCTTTTTATCCGCTTTTTAAAATTTTTCAGTTTAGGGCCCTTAAGTTTCATAAGTTTACTAACTGATCTAACTGAATTTTATTAACCCAGTTAGTCTTTATATAGGATATTTAACTAACTTAGTTAATTTGATTATTAATAACTAATTAACCAAATTAGCTAACCTTGTTAACTTTATGAACTTAACAAAATTAATTTTATCAATTAGTTCTTTTTATTATTTAACTATTTTTATTTAACTTTATTAATTAGTTTAATTAATTAAAATATTAATTAATAAATTTTATAATTACTTGTTTTAAAACGTTGTGGGCTCTTTGGCGCAAACATTATAGCGTGTTTGGGCCGTTAACTTTTATGTGTTTGGGCCGTTTTTGAACTTTCAACGAGTGTATAAGATTCATTAAGTTAAGAGTTCTATCAGCTCCTATTAGGAGGATAAACTGGTTAACACGTTATGGTTTCATACGAAGGGCGCGGGTTCGAACCATGAAGGGGCCGGTTCTTTAAAGAAGAACCCCCCTTTTATCTGTTTTTTTAAATTTTTATTTTTAGGGCCCTGAAGTTTCATAAGTTTACTAACTGATCTAACTGAATTTTATTAACCTAGTTAGTCTTTATATAGGATATTTAACTAACTTAGTTAATTTGATTATTAATAACTAATTAACCAAGTTAGCTAACCTTGTTAACTTTATTAACTTAGCAAAATTAATTGGCAAATTGGATTTAAAAAATCCCAACTCACTGTTATTGGCCAATAATAATCCCAACTCATTTAATCACCAATAATAATCCGAACTATTCACTTTTGTTTGTAAAATACTCCCAGTTAAAAAAACACTAACTAGGTTAAAAAATTGCTGATGTGGCTTACCACGTGGCATATTTTGATGACGTGGCAGCTGATGTGGCAGTTTACGTGGCATATTTTGATGACGTGGCAGCTGATGTGGCAGGTGGCGTGGCAAGCCACATCAGCAATTTTTTAACCTAGTTAGTGTTTTTTTAACTGGGAGTATTTTACAAACAAAAGTGAATAGTTCGGATTATTATTAGTGATTAAATGAGTTGGGATTATTATTGGCCAATAACAGTGAGTTGGGATTATTTAAATCCAATTTGCCAAATTAATTTTATCAATTAACTCTTTTTATTATTTAACTATTTTTATTTAACTTTATTAACCAAGTTAGCTAACCTTGTTAACTTTATTAACTTAACAAAATTAATTTTATCAATTAATTCTTTTTATTATTTAACTATTTTTATTTAACTTTATTAATTAGTTTAATTAATTAAAATATTAATTAATAAATTTTATAATTATTTGTTTAAAAATTTTATAACTATTTTTATTTAACTTTATTAATTAGTTTAATTAATTAAAATATTAATTAATAAATTTTATAATTATTTGTTTTAAAACGTTGTGGGCTCTTTGGCCCAAACATTATAGCGTGTTTTGGCCGTTAACTTTTATGTGTTTGGGCCGTTTTTGAACTTTCAACGAGTGAATAAGATTCATTAAGTTAAGAATTCTATCAGCTCCTATTAGGAGGATAAACTAGTTAACACGCTATGGTTTCATACGAAGGGCGCGGGTTCAATCCATGAAGGGGCCGGTTCTTTAAAGAAGAAACCCCCATTTTTATCCGTTTTTTTTAATTTTCAGTTTAGGGCCATGAAGTTTCATAAGTTTTACTAACTGATCTAACTGAAGTTTATTAACCTAGTTAGTCTTTATATAGGATATTTAACTAACTTAGTTAACTTGATTATTAATAAGTAATTAACCAAGTTAGCTAACCTTGTTAACTTTGTTAACTTAACAAAATTAATTTTACCAATTAATTATTTTTATTATTTAACTATTTTTATTTAACTTTATTAATTAGTTTAATATTTGCACGGTTCATATAGACAAACGGTTAAAAGTCATACATTAAGTTGCACGATACAACCTAAAAATATTACAAATTCATTTCGTGAATTACAGATAAATTTTTAAAGTTTCAAACACTGAAAGGTGTTCAAAGTCCTCGTCGTAAAGTATTGCGTAGTCGAGTAGGGCCTCTTCCACGATCTCTTTTTCTTCCATGTTCGGATTAGTTTTTTTAACATTTTTGCACCTTCCTAAAAAACGGGTACATTTAAAGCGTAGAAAAGAAAGACGAGTCGTCATGGCCTCGACACTTCGGGAACTCTCTTGTAGGTGAATGCATAAATTGTTGAAAACCTGCCCCCAGAAAGCAGTATCGGAAACTGAATAAGTGCCCAGATCACGAGCGGCGTACGAAACGACAGCAACATTATCTTCCTCGTCGGTCCAAGAATCCAATTTTTTTAGTGTGAACTTTGAGATGAGAATGGGGTTTAATGGGAGGGAGTAATGTATGTATTTATAGCTTTGAATGGGGTTAAATGGAAGGATATAATATTAAATATTAAAACATATTAAAAAGAAGAGTTAATTTATTTAACAGCATTTGGGCGTGGTAAACACCGCCAAAAGTACAGTTTATCAGCCATGAATCGTCTATATATAAAACATATTTGTTTTTCGTCTCCAGTAATGTTAATGGGTTTATCGGTAACGAGATGCTCCATAAGCATACACAGATAGACAGCTTCATTGCCTACGATTGACCTGTTAGAAATCACGTAGTTATCGTTTAGCTCATGAGTTATGCAGCATTCTGGTTTGCCTGTCTTTTTCCAATACTGCAAATGCACCAGCAAACCAGTTAAATACACCTTAAGCTTCGCGAACCGTGGAATAATAACTGCCCTAAATTTGTCTCCTCGTCCACAAAAGTTTTCAAACGGGTATAAAACTAATTCCTGGGATGCCAACTCTAACCGTACCAATATCCATTCGTTATTGTCAATCAGCAATGGGAAAAACACAAAATCCACGTCAAAAAAGGAAGGAAATGGGTTTTCTTTACCATTTCCATAACCAACCACGCTCTTAGGAATGGATTGTAGTAACGTGTCACAGAATTGAGGTGGAAGAATTGTCCACCGCAAATTTAACGTGGGATCCCTTTGTAACTTTCTTCTTCTCCAAGCCATTAGTCGTCCAGCCCATCCCTCAATATGCTGTTTAACGAATATTAATATATTAATACAAGTTACATGTAATAAACAGTAAAAATACACATTTTGTTAATAAAAAGTTCTAATGAAATTACCGTTGCTGTTAGGTAGCCATTACAACGATAGCCTAACAAAGTACCCCAAAATTTGTTGTCCAACTCCACATAACGAGTGAAAACAGCTGAATAACCGAATGGGGTGTCCCCATTACTGTAAAATGTTGCAACATCTTTTGACCAATTCTCAGATTCGTCGTCTGGAATTGCCCATCTTCCGGCTCTGTTCGGGTGTAAGCTTTGACGGTTAGTTACAAAGTTGTTTTCTTCCGGCACCTGCGGCACAACCGTTTCAGACGATGAAGTTTTACCCGACTGTCTGGGTGCTCTCCATTTCTTAAGAATCCACGTTGATGATTTACTAACTGGTTGAGAGCAGTATACGTTGTTTTTGTCAGCCATTATTTGTTTTAAGAGAGTTTCAAGTACTATCAATGGCGTTGTAAGAAAATATTTTGCAATGTTATTTAACATGAATTTTTTTTTGAAAAAAATAATATTTTAAGAGGTTTCATCACACACCTTTCAATAAAGCTACTGCCCGAGCCGTTACAAGTAACTGCCCGAGCCGTTTCAAGGCACGTGCTCCAATAAAGTAAAAAGTCAAGCCTTTACCGTTTCATGCTTGTGCCGTTTCAGCAATGCCGAGTCGTTTCTGCTGCAATGCCGAGCCGTTTCAGCTGCATTGCCGAGCCGTTTCCGCTGCATGGTTCCGCTGTCACGTCAGTTCTTATTCGAGCCGTTTCAGAAAACTGTCCAAGCCGTTTCACGAGCTTTTTATGCCGTTTCAGAAAACTGTCCAAGCCGTTTCAGTTTCCGATGCATGGTTCCGCTGTCACGTCAGTATTGTTCCCCGTCAGACGACATTCAAGTCGGGTCAATAATAACGAGTAGCCGTTTCCTCCCATGTGACAAACACTTTGAACCCACTTTGAAACTTTTCTCCACTTTGGAGCAAAGCAAAGCACTTGAAGACCCAAACTTTGAAGATCCGAAAGATCGTTGACCCGTCTGGGACCACTAATCAGACTTCTTCGACATTAGGTGTGGGCCCCCCACTATGGACTTCAACCGACACGAGAACATGCCAAATGATTTCGGGAACATGCCAAACGACCAAGAGATGGAAGAAGCTTTCATGGACCCCCCTTCTTGCCCGGTAAAATATTTGCGGATTATTATTGAATAAAAGATAAGATTTTTATTTGAATTCGTATACTATTTTTATTTTTTTTTTCTTCTTATATAGCAAATAACCATTAAAGTACGCGAAAAGTGGTTGGTTTTAAAATCTTTGCGTGACGTGATGACTCCGGCGATTGAAACAGCTATTAGGCAGACGTGTTTCGGTCCATATTTAGACAATAGGTGCACCATATGTGATAGCCTTCTTTTATATGGCGTTGCACAACTACAAATACCGACTCCTTTTCCCCGTCTTTGTATTTCGTATAGATTACGAGGGCAGCTATTTACATTCACCCCTAAACAGTTTTGTTTAATAACGGGGCTACATTTTGGGCACACTTCTTGGTCACCTATAGACCATCCGAACTCATTTAGGAACAGATATTTTGAACCTGGATCAACTGTTAATTTTGGGAGAATAACGAATATGTTCGAGAACATTAGCCAGATTAACGAAGCTGACGGCATGAGGATATGTCTCCTCATGCTAATCGGTCAAGGTTTTTTGGGTTGGCAAAAAACCAATGTTGTTGATAATATGCTTTTAGACCTTGTGGATAATTTAGAAGAATTCAGACAATATCCATGGGGTAATTATTTTTGGGAAAGTACTTATAGTGCCATATACAATTTGCACAATCGGCAAAAAGAAGACGCTAAAGGTTTTTCTTTGGCTGGATTTGTCTGGCCTTTCAAGGTACCCGTGAATATCAATTAATATAGTTATTTCGAAAACCATATAAAATTAAATTTAAATAAATTCTCTTGTGTAGATGTGGGTGTTGGAGACTTTTCCTCAATTTAAGAATTCAAGGGAATGGTATCAAGGTGAGACGATTCCAAGATTTTTGGGATGGAAAGAAGGCAAGAAGTTTATGAGGGGCACTGTCGACTCATTGCTTCAAGGAGCTGCAAAGGTAAAAATCTTTATCTTTAAATATAGTTAATTCCGTGTGTTCATATTCCGTTAACAGGAAACCCAAAATTTAACTATTTAGGGTGTTAAATTTATAAAATTTAAAAATTTAATGTTTTGAATTTTATTTTTTATTATTTTTAGTAGCTTTTCATATCCAAAGTAATAAAGTTTAAAAAATAAACATAAACATTTTTATTGTTTATATTAATAAGAGTAAACTGCCATTTTGCAAAAAAATAGACTTTTGGACTAAAGTTGCAAAATTTACCAAACCACAGGGACCAAATTGGCAGAGAGAGATATTAATACCTTTTAATTATTAATGGTTTTTTTTTTGTTTTAACATTTGTAGAGACGTGAATTTAGGCCGTCTTTGGTTATATTGCCCACTGAAAATGAGTTGCAAAGCGCGTGGTATTTGTCTAGTTCAGATTATTTAGATGCTGAACGTCGGATGTATGCCAGTGCAATGCCGGGCGAGAATCCGGTTCAAATGGCCACAGAAATACCCATTCAAATGCCCACAGGGTTCATGGGTCCAATTCAACCAGAAATGCAGGTCGCCCCCAGTGTCGTCACACAAGAACAACTTGCGTCTGTAATGGGGACTCTGTTTGGTGAAGATGGGGTGAATCAAGGTTATAATCGGGCAACGGATCGACAGGAGTTTCCACAACAGAATTTTGTTCCCCCTCCGACCCCGTTTCGATCAAATTACGAGAATGAGCTGATTTCACAATTTAAATCACTCTTGGACGAGAAGCTGCACGAGAACAACCGGAGACTGGCTGATATGTTCATGTCAGAGTTATCGCAATCATATCGCTGTTCTCCAAAACAAAAAACTGTCAGGACTCCGGTGACCGTACGAACGCCAAAAGAAGAGGCACACACTCAGAGTGATAATGTAATGTGTTTTGTGAATAATTTTTTTTTATAATAACAATATCTACTAATAACCGTTAATTTAACTGTCCTGCTTTTCTTGTAGGCTGTTGCTGATTCGTTTATCAACTACGATAATGCCTACTACGTCTCTATGAGCCCGATGGTGAATGTAGATTTTGTAAGTTTTTCCATTTTATATATTTTAATTACTGGTCATATTTTTTTATTACCACTATAAATATATAAAAATTCAGTATGATTTAATTGTGTAAATGAAAGTTAATGAAAATATATTTTAGAAAGTGAAATTAATACATATATACAATATTTGTAGAATGAGGATCCTGAAATAATCAAATTGAGACGATCCGAAAGGCTTGTAAAGCCCGCATCAGCTTTGCTATCCCCGTATGTGGCTTATAAAAGATTGAAAGATAGAAAAGCCAAAAGGTTAAGGAATGAGGATAGACAAATTGAATTCATCAAGCAGTGGTATCCAAATTGCGGCAGTAAACATCTTTCCCTAATAGTGGGGAATTCTATCGGTCCAAATTTTTAGGAGTCATTGCTGGGCGTGCACGGTCGCGACTGGTTAAGCGATGATGTAAGTAATGGCGTTTGTATATAACAACCATAAAATAAATAAATTTATATTTTTTTGTATATTGTTTTCAAACTAACTTTAGAATGTTTAACAGCATATATTTGAGTGGATGATCCACATGTATCATTCAAGAAATGAAAGTGATCGCTGGAGTATTCTACCCCCATATTTTCAGAATTATTTTCGGTACATGGCCGTCGACCAGAACTGTAAAGGTTACTTTACTGGGCAGGTTGAACCTTTTCCATCAATACATACTGTTGACGAGGTAATGTGGAACGAACGTATTAATTACTGGATAAATGTATTTCGTATTGAATTAACTTAATATTTTGCGTACTAATTATATAGATTTACGTACCATTGTATATACAAGGTCTTCACTGGTTTTTAGGCGTTTTCAACCTTGTCAATTACACGCTGACGAAATACGACATGTATTAGCCCGATTTAACTGATTAGTACTCCAAAATACATGTTGCTAACTGTGTTAATTTGTTGCTGTTTTAGCCTTTTAAATGCTATGGAAAAGGAAAGAACGGATGTGGTGTGTCATATAAATTTTGTGTTTGACCATTGGCTACGAACTCATGGTTATAATGCCCACAGACCATTACCGTTATCTTACCCCTTCGAAGTTATTTATGCAACCGATGCTCCTAGGCAGTCCGGACCTTTGGGAGACTGTGGAGTTTGGGTTTGCATATTTCTTGATAGGTTGATAAATAAAAAACCGTTGAACGATGGTGAAGATACTCAGAAAACAGCGGAACGTATGCAACATCAACTAGCTTTACTATTTTATGATTCCGTGTTACCCGATAGTACAACTGACAACGACTTTGATCATGATGATGATGATGATCCCGTATTAGAAGTGTAATTGTATTTTTTTGGTTTAAAAAAATTAAATATTTTTGTACTGCTCTCTATGTGTATATATATGTGAGTTCCACCTTTATTACATATGTGTTAAAACATTACCAATGGCAAATATTCCTCCTTCCGTACAAAACACAGTTTGGATCAATCAACAGGATCGGGATCACCAATGGTCTCCAATGTTCTTGAATTTTACAACGATGGGGATAATCCTACTTGCTATTCTTCATACATGGGGTTAACACCACTAGGAAAAGCTTGGTGGGGGGGGGGGACTGCTTGGATTTACTGGAGCAGGTTTTATTCAAAAAACGGTACCTTAATAATATATATTTTCGTAATAAAAATCAATTTCATTATTTTTGTAATAAACAAATTACCGTTATTTTTAGCATGTAAAAGCATGATGTAACAAACTCATGAATGAACGAGAGATTGAAATAAATGCAAGGACGCCGTCGTCAAACGATTATCGTTGGACAGTTCTACCTCCAAATTTCTTCGACATGTTTAATGAACAAGATATTGATGCAACCAGATACGCATATGGTTCTACAGCAACATATCCTCCATTCTGGGAAATTGATACGGTAGGCTTAATCAATTTTTTATTTTATTATATCCATTTTTTATTAAATGAACAAGATATTGATGCACGATATTGATGCACGACTCTCAGTCTTACTCCACACCTATTTAAACACATGTTGGTTCACTACTCAACTGGCATCCCCCTTTTTTCTACCTCATGGCGAATCAAGAACACAACATTCATCTACACATTCATATCAACGTCAACATTTCCCAACCGGTTAACCACCCAAACCCACCCTCACATAACCCCGAACCAAACAATTCCCAAACCTGGTGCAACAGCCAACACGTGAAGCACCATTTAGTGGTTCAGGTCAGTGTCAGGCGCTTGTTCCGTTACCTAACCCCGATGAATGACAGCGTCCTTTGGACCAGATTATTCCACAAGAATATTTGGCGGTTACTGCTGACGAAGACTCAGACGAGGAATTGGATTTCGAAAGACTGTACGATGAAGTGCGTTTTGAAGCTTATCGTGCGGAAATGGAAGAAGGAGTAGAGTATGATTCTGAAGCGGAAGACCATTCCGGTTATTAGTTAAATTTCAAGGTTTTTTTTTTTTTTTTTTTGAATAAGAACTTAAACGTGTTTGATGTAATATTTATTTGTTTTGCTAAGAATTTTTGTTTTTTTATTTACAACATTGATTTAGAACCTAAGATTATTCACTTTTTGCAGGTATACATTCCTATACCGGACAAGGAACAAAATTGGTTGTTTTTTAAAATAAATATAAAGTCACTACAATAAAGAATTTTTTTGCCAATACTTGTGACACGATTAATTGCGGAGATTCATTTTGCGTACACAGAAGAGTACATCAAATTGTGCTAGAATTTGAGTCTCTATTTTTGTGGTTTCTCGGATGTATATCGTACTGGCAACACTCAGAAATATATGAGACGTGTGCCATGCAAATAGTAGGGGATTTCGTGTGGCCTGATCAAACAGATCGTATTGGCAGAAATTCAGGAGTCATCATATGTATGCTAATGGAAAAACTTGTTCGGGATCGTTCTTTAACATGGACCGAAGGAAACCTTCAGGATGCTTGTTTCAGATACAGACGATACATGGCAGATGAACTCTACGCCGGGCGCTTCACACCTGTTAATGTTTAATGGTTCTATGTATGCATGTAATATAAAAAAATAACATATTTTAATGAAATGATTTTCAATATTAATTATTTGCAACTAAATAGACTTACTACGTTACTTGAGAAATTAAAATACACAAAATCAATTAAAGTATTAAAAGTCTCCCAAGTTAAAAGACGGATACATATAATCAGACGGAGATTGTGTAAAATGATCAGGATCATCGGTTTCTTTCCCTTTCCCTTTGTCTGGGCCTTTGCGAGTACGAATTTTTGACGGCATGGGCTGCCGACAGACATCCCGATGATGACCGTATGAGTTACACCGGGAACAATACAGGGGAGTAGGTTCTTCCCCGCGGGATAAGATCCGGTTGTTTTCTCGAGGACGACCAGCCTGGCGTTTTGTCATATGCGACGGTTGAAGATTGATAAGGTCTTCTGGAATCTCCCATTCAGATCTATGAGGAAGTGGATAAATTGCTTCTTCATAAGTTTTTTTATAGACTTCGTTTGAGTAACACGGGAAGCAATACTTACTGCAATCGGTTTCACCTAAAAATTTTGACACGGCAATAACATGCCCGCACGGTAAATCAGAAACCTGCCAAACTCGGCAACTACAGGTTCCATTAACAAAGTCAACTAAACCCCTCGTTCCACTGTCTGCAACAGAATAACTGTTTAACTCAATCCCAGCAACCGTCCAGGTTCTAGACCCTTCAATTTTTTTAAAAATTTTCTTCTGTGCCCATTGTGTAAGTAAATGTTTTTCATGAATACCTTGCAAACAGCGATCGTAAAACCATTTCTGTACATATTGCCGGAAGAACTCTAAGAGTTGCGTTACCGACATTTTACGCGAGTGTCTAGATAAAGCGTTAATAGACTCCGCGCTGTTAGATGTCATATAATGATATCGATTGCATGGACAATGCACCCTTGCCCATCTACCGAACCCAATACTTGTTAGAGTGTGACGTACTCTAGGAACAGCAAGACAAAGAGCATTGAATGACTCGTTAAAATCAGACAATCGGTACGATTTGCATATCTTCCACCACAGCTTCTCATTTTTTTTTATCAGAGGGTAAACGTAGATTCATCATTAAATGACGACAGCATAACCCGTGATAAACATGTGGAAAGACGTTTCTAACAGCTAGATGTATAGAATTCGCTCTATCCGATATTATCGCCATTTCAGGTATTTCACCGATACATTCTTTAAGCTTTGACAGAAACCATGTCCAAGATTCACCATCCTCTGATTTTCCTATTCCATAGGAAATTGGTAAAATTTGGTTGTTTCCATCCATCCCTACTGCTAAAAATAACGTCCCTTTAAATTCACCCTTTAGGTGTGCAGCATCAATGATCACCACCGGTCTTAGATTACAGATAAAGGTACGAATCTAAAACAAAATTATTTAAAAAACGTCAACAACATGTAGTTTGACGAAATAAAAAAAAACAGAGACTGCTATAACTTACCGCAGCACCAATCGCGATAAAGACCATTTCAAACGGACGCTCGTCATCAGTCTTGATATGTGTGACAGAACCAGGATTTGCCCGCTCTAGATTGTAACAGTAAAATGGTAGTTCTGCAAACGAATCTCTGCTTGATCCTTGTAAAAGCTCTAGTGCCAGACTTTTTCCACGCCAAGCTTGACTAGTGGTTATCTCAACTTGGAATCTTTGTCTAAAATCTTTCACTATTTCATTACAACGATATATTCTACCACTGTCTTTTAAAGGTTCTTTTAAATAATGAGCAACAACCTTTGGGTTTGCCTGACGAACATGTGGGTACGTTAGCGTCTTCGAGCACGTGTGTTTATCGTTAAAACTCTTAACAAAAAACACCCCACTATCCCCAAAACTTATTGCACGAAAACGCCAAACGCAACCGTCCACCAAACATGACACTTCGTACCGAGTTTTAGAAGATCTATCTACTTTAAACTCAAAGTGTTCTAACAAACATTTTTTTCCCAACTCAAGTTTCATGTCTTCTTTGTTATTAAATACGTGCCCTGGTTCAAAAGTAATTGATGAAGTTCGTAAATAATTTTCAAATGAATTATCAGGATTTGGCTAGTAGTCGTTTACAACATCATAATTTTCTTCATCAGTACAGAAATTCAAATCAGGAACTAAAAATTTTTTTGGAGGTGAAAAACTAGATGATCCAACACAAAACCCTTCAACGACATATAATTTATAAATTTCAAAAATATTTTCCATAGCAAAATTATAAAACATTGCAAGATCTTCATCGTTTATTATATCAATTGGATCACTAAAGGAAGACAACCGATAGGATAACTTCGTAATGTTTGTAGAACTACACATGTTTGACACTTTACTTAGAAGAGCAGTGTATGAAAGGTTGGGTGCAATTTCTAAACCACGTCTACTTGAATCAGCATCAGCAACACACTCCAACTTTCCGTTAACGATTTCCCACTTTCCACCGCTGTATATAACCAAACAAATCTTCATAATTTTAAGTTGGAAAGTTCCTTCTACAAAAGCTAAATGTTTTGATAACTTTAGATAAATATGTTGCGCAAAC
The DNA here is from genome assembly GCF_002127325.2 of Helianthus annuus. Lineage (NCBI taxonomy): Eukaryota > Viridiplantae > Streptophyta > Magnoliopsida > Asterales > Asteraceae > Helianthus > Helianthus annuus. The sequence goes on along the minus strand of NC_035437.2, from coordinate 153,818,614 downwards.
ACATAGAAAAAAACAGATAAATATAAATCTATAAAGTAAAGGATTGAAACGACTCGGAGCCAGCAGAAACGGCTCGAACCATTTATTGAAACGGCATTAGAAAGCTGTACAGGCTCGAAGCCAGCTGAAACGGCTAGGAGCAGTTGAGACGGCACAAACAGTTAAGCGAAACGGCTCGGAGCCAGCTGTAACGGCTCAGCTGGCAGAAGTGGGGTCCATGTGTGTACAGTAACGGCTCGGCTACAACCTAAGAACACGGCTTGGCTCGTTGAAGGAACTCGGCTAAGATCTTTCAACATGAGCCGATTGTAACGGCTTGGCTAAGATCTTTCCACAATGTCGGACACGTGGTGTTGACTGCAGGATTCTCAAGCCGTTACAGGCTTTGTCGGATACGTGTCGATTAACGGTTGGCTGGCCGTTAAAACAAAATCTTGTGCCGTTTCAGCAGGGTGAAACGGCTCGTCGAGGGGTGTCAAATGGCCAAAATTGAAAAAACGGCGTTGCAGTTGCCATTTTCGTGATTTTCCCTTAGAAAAATACCTATTTAGGTAGATACTTTTCAAAATACCCAAAATAGTAAATACTTTTTTGTAAGTACACTAGTTTGGGAAAAACTCACAAAAAGTTTCGGTTATATTTTGTGTAATCATAAAATCAGTTACATGATTTCATTCTGTTTGGTTATTGATTGAACTTGAATTTTAGTAATAAATTTAATAAATAAATAACATGTGGTCGATATAAACAATGTTTTTAATATTTTTATTGTTTGTTTTTACTTGAATAGAAAACTAAAACTAAGGGGAAAAGTTGAGCAGTGTTTTTGTCTTTGACATACGATAGGTCAGACCCAACGCATTAAAAAAAATATTACACATAGTAAGAACACAACATAGTTTCTTATCGGTTCACATAACTATTTCACCAAGTGTTTTCGAATATTCAAAGGCAACCATGATAAAATATACATAAACCACACTATTATAATTTCGTTAAACTTTTAAATAAATTTCAGTTTTCCTTCGGCTACCGATTATTAAAGTCACCACCAGCTGCTACAGTAATAGCAAAATAGAGACAAATAGCGATTGTTTAGTCCGCAATGGACATCCTGATGGTAAGATGTCTACCCTCTATCCAAGAGTTCGATTGGATTGGCTCTAGGAATGGGTCACGAGTTATGCAGCAAGTAATAATATAAGATAAGAGTTATATTAGATTAGTTTGTTTTGTTTATTTGTTTTTGAATTTCGAAAATAGCAGGAGTTGTACTAGAGTTAGTAAAGGAAGCTCAACTTTCAAGTTAAGTTAGTTTATTCGGTTTAATTGTATAATAAAAAGGAAAAAGTTGTCATGGGAGTACACCCACAAAAAATCAATTGTGTATGTGTTTGCTTGGTACCGATTGTTTATTTCAAGCAAGGGATTAACAAACAATAAAAACATTGTTTATGTGGTCGATTGCTTGGTACACCCACAAAAAATCAATTCACGGCAGGGGCTGTGGGTATTTCTGGGGGATTTTAACGAAGTCCGGTACCCCGAGGATCGGTTAAACTCAGAGTTCGTGTTTACAAACGCAGAGGCTTTTAACAGTTTCATCCTCTCTGCTGGCCTACACGAATTTGACATGGGTGGGGCGAAATTTACATACGTTTCGGATAATGGCGAAAAATTGAGTAAGTTGAATCGTGTCCTGGTATGCATTGGGTTCATAGAGAATTGGCCAGGAGCGGCTTTAACGGCAATGGAAAGGGGTTTTTCTGACCACAGACCGCTTCTTTTATCCGCCATTCCAACAGACTATGGACACGTTCCATTTAGAGTATACAACTCATGGCTGGATTTGGATGGTTTCGTGCCAAATGTCTTGGGGAAATGTGGTCAGTTCAATTTTACTGGGCCAGCAGACCTCGGTTTGGCCACTAAGCTCAGGTGGTTGAAAAATAGGATCAAAGAATGGGTAGCAGCGGAAAAAAGGAAATCCGAAGGTTTGTACATTACCTGGAAAGATAAGGTGGCAGAATTGGAACTCCTGGCGGAAGAAAGAACCCTGCAACAACCGGAACTTGAGCAGAGACTAGAACTCAAACAGCTAATGCTAGAGGTGGAGAGGCAGAAGCAAGCGGACACGAAACAAAAATCTCGGGCTAGGTGGGCGATAGAAGGCGACGAAAATACAAGCTTTTTCCATTGTATTGTGAATGCCAATTTAAGTTCGAACCGAATAAACGGGATGATGAATGGAGACGAGTGGATTACGAATCCAGCAATCATTAAACAGAAATTCCATGACTTTTTCGCCCACCTTCTCTCTAAACCAAAGGAATCTTGGCCAGCAATCAACTGCCCAAATTTGTCAGTCTTATCTTCGGAAGACGGGGATTACCTTATCCGTCCTTTCATTCTTTTGGAGATTAAGGACGCGGTATGGGAGTGCGATGGAGATAGGGCACCGGGCCCCGACGGATTCAATTTCAAATTTTTGAAGAGGTGCTGTAATGGTCTACAAGGTAACTTTGTTAATCTGTTCGAGGAAGTTTATGTTAACCCGCATATAAATAGCAGCTGTTCGTCCTCTTTTATTGCACTTATTCCAAAGATTAAAGACCCCCTATCGCCTTCTGACTTCCGTCCCATTAGCCTCATTGGTTGTATAAATAAAGTTATCTCCAAAGTATTAGTTAACAGGCTGAAAAAGGTTATCGGGCGGCTAATTTCTGAGGAACAAACAGCCTTTTTGAGAGGCAGAAACATCACCGACGGTCCGCTTACCTTGAATGAAATATGTGCGTGGCTGAAAAAATCAAGGAAGACTGCTATGATTTTTAAGGTCGATATTCACAAAGCATATGACTCTCTTTGCTGGGGTTTTCTGAATGCGATTATGGAACAAATGGGATTCCCTTTGAAATGGCGGGAGTGGATTATGGCAACTCTCAAATCAGCCCGTGCATCTGTCCTCGTAAATGGGTCGCCTACAATGGAGTTCGAATGTTCACGAGGTCTTAGACAAGGTGACCCTCTCTCCCCGTTTTTGTTCATAATTGCTATGGAAGCACTTTCTGGGATTATGAAGAGAGCGTCGGTGGATGGTATATTTCATGGAGTTAGGTGTAATAATATGGGTACGACACTCTCTCATTTTTTGTATGCGGACGATGTAGTGTTCCTTGGTGAATGGTCGGAAACGAATGCAACAAACCTTTGTCGTATTTTAAGATGCTTTTACCTTTCGTCGGGCCTTCAAGTCAATTTCACTAAAAGCCGCTTGTATGGGGTTGGAGTATCGGAGGTGGAATTGGAAGCTTTGGCAAATACTCTCCGATGTAGACAAGGACTGTTTCCGTTTAAATACCTCGGGCTTTATGTCGGAGCAAACATGAATCTAGTGAAACATTGGAGGCCAGTCATCGACATATTCAAAAATAGGTTATCAATCTGGAAAGCAAAGAAGTTATCATATGGCGGAAGGATCACGTTACTGAAATCGGTATTGAGTTCGCTCCCTACCTATTACTTCTCTATTTACAAAGCTCCGATACAAGTGCTGAACCAGTTAGAAAGATTGCAACGAATCTTTTTCTGGGGCGGAACAGAAGAAGACTCCAAAATGAGTTGGATGGCTTGGGAAAGCGTGGTGGCACCAATTAAGTATGGGGGCTTGGGGTTCGGGTCTTTACGAGACGCTAATCTCTCGAAGCTCGCGAAATGGTGGTGGAGATTCAAGACAGAGCCGGAAAGTTTGTGGAGGAAAGTAGGATGGGCCATCCACAGCAACTCAAGGGATTGGAACATTATACCGGTAAAATTAACATGTGCAGGTCTGTGGAAACAAATACATAGCATTGCTCCAATTCTGCTGAATAAAGGAGTTGACAAAGGGAGAAATTTAATAGGTGTGGTTCACGAAGGTCTGGATATTGCGTTTTGGGTGGACACCTGGTGTGGGTCAGAACCGTTTATCACGAAATTTCCATCTTTATTTCAAGTGGAGAAAGAAAAATGGTGTACAGTAGCGGATCAGATGCAAATTGGAATTAACGGGATTGCTTGGAGATGGGACTGGAGGCGGCAACTGTTGAAGGGGTAGAAGCACTGGAATTTCAGCATCTAACATCGATGCTAGCGGGCACATCGGCTGGGGTCGGTCGAGACAGATGGCAGTGGAAATTGGATCCGTCCCTTCTTTTCTCCGTTGCTAGCGTAAAACAGACTCTTCAATGCCATAATAGGCCAGATCCAAACTACGTCGTGGAATGGAATAATTGGATACCAAAGAAGGTGGGTGTAGTCGTTTGGAGAGCGGAAAAGGAAAGGCTTCCAACTAGGGCTGCGTTAGCTAAGCGAGGCATTACGATCCAGTCATTGGAATGTATCATTTGCAGCGAATATCCAGAAACAAGTGATCACCTGTTAGTTTCGTGTGAATACGCCCAAATCGTCTGGCAGATCATGTTTCAATGGTGCAAGTCCAATCCTATTATAGCCTTCAGCCTAAAGGATATACTCGAATCCTTTAAACAGCTTAGTGGATCAAGGAAAAAAAGAAAAGCCTTTCATGCAATTTGTCAAGTTACCATTTGGAGCCTCTGGAATATGAGGAATGAATTCATGGTTGCAGGGAAAACAACACCAATAAACAACCTGGTTGAGGAGATCAAGAGTAAAAGCTTCCTTTGGTAAAGAATCGTTCCAAAAGCTCGGAGATGACCTGGGAATAATGGCGTGTGTTTGATGTATTTTAATTAGTCCTGTTTGGTGTATTAGGTGGTATAATCGGTGTATGTATCTTTGGTGCTAGCCACTGGATAGAAGTTAATAAAATCTTTTGTTGGCCGTTCAAAAAAAAAAACAAGAAGTGACGGTGGAGAAACTATTGTTGGAATTTTACAAATAAGACATACATATAGCTAGGCATACAAACTTATTATTGAAATTTTATAATTTATTCAAGCTTAAAAGGTAAATTATAGTTGCATTGAAAGTTCATGCTGAACAACTTCAATTTCAAATTGCATATAACAAGTTGCTGAAAAGCTTCATTTGTTCAACTTCTAGTCCAATGACGAACGATAAGCTCCCGTCATTTATCGGGCTTGGAGAAACGATACACTTACCAGCTGACGGGATCCCTGTACGGCCCATGAAGATGGGCCGCCCCCATCCAAAGTCCGCGTCATGAATCGGGATCCTAGCCCAACTTATTATTTGAAGATTAGTGTACTTATAAGAAACCTCGGGCTTGTGACAATCATGTTCTTCCAGATAATCGATAGCCGATTTTAGATAATCGTTATTCATCATCGCTAAAGCATCGTGGATTTTACCTGAAGCGTACCATGAAGGTTTGGATTGAATTTCGCCAGCTGTCGCTATAGCAGTGGCTGTGAAGACAACATTACCGAAATAGCCACATGGAAGTGGCGGTTGTAAGCGGGCCCGCCCATCGACTGAGAAGTAGAGCTTGGTTTTCACATCGTCTGGTAGCCCACGGGCTTTACTCACGCACTTCCAAATATGGCCCGAGAGAATTTCAAAAGTGCTGTAGCGGATCGTGTTACCATCTTCCTTTGATTTTGCTTTGAGTGCATCGAGTTGGTTTTGTGTTAACTTAAAAACTGAGAAGACGGTTTTGCTTTCACCCAATGGGACTTGGAGCGGCGAGTTCACGGTTGGATCCGGGTGGTATTCGACGTGCTTAAAAAGGGGTTGTGGTGGGTCACGTGCACGAAGGAGGGTCCGGTCTATGAAGGGTGGGAGAGTTATGTCAAGCCCACGAGCAATGTCAGACCATGTGTTTTTGAAGTGAAACGTAGACGTCCCATCCGCGACACGATGGTGTGTCGCAACTCCTAGCGAAACCCCGCCGCATTTGAAGTAAGTTACCTGCTCAAACATAATTGTTACATATATACATGCCAAATTTATGTTGAACTATTTTTCAAACTCGTAATATGTTTTATACTGCTCATACACAATTGTTACATATATACATGTCAAATTTATATAGAACTATTTTTCAAATTTCATGTCAAATTTATGTAGAACTATTTTTCAAATTTGTAATATGTTTTGTACTGAAACAAAATTGTTATATATATGCATGTCATTTTTACGTAGAACTATTCTTCAAATATGTAACAAGTTATATTTTTTTCAACACTAATTTTTTTCTTCTGGTGAAACTTGAACCCAAGACCTCACACTTAAGTGTATTAAATGGTTTTGCCTTACCTGCACGGCCAGCAGAGGATATGATTCAATTCCCAACGAGTAATCAAAGTTCGGATTGAGTTTCAAGGACTCCAAATTGGGTGAAAAGTCACCAAAATCATCGATAACGCCATCAGACTCCGCTTCCAAAAACAATGCTCCTTGTCCTTGACAATCGATCTCAACCCGACCATCTTGGTCGTGTTTAAATCGCCCTGCCATTGGGTAAAATGCAACCAAAGCCCGGCTCAAAGCGTCCTTCATCACTTTCGTATCAAAGAAGTTGGGACTACCGTTGGACCGGTAAAAATACAAGGCTAGTGTGTGACTGTTGGTGGCAATGAGATCAAGGCTAGAGCTCCATAGCTTTGTCATTGGTGTCTTCTCAGCTGGAGTCACCATAGTTGATTCTCTTATCACCACCTTCATCTTGATATTCACTACAAAAAAAAGTAAACAATGGTATGAATATGATTAAACCTGTTACATTTTTTTCTTCCCAGGTGATCTTCTATAAGTCAGTTCAGGTTTATATAACTTATATGAGTGGCCAAATCCATTGTGTGGTTGGGTGGTGTAGATGAGTTGTGGCATTTATTTAAGGGTTTTTCATTACGTGAAAAAATGGTTGTTTTCAAATAAGTTTTCGAAACCAATTTCAAAAGTTACATCGCAATATAAAAAACCGTAATTTGAGATCAAGTAAAACCGTAACTTATCTAAATATATCATGAATAAGTAAAAGTTAAGAGAAAAGAAAATTTTGAATTTTAAAAAAGTTAATGTAATTATAAAAGAATAATTTTAAAGTTATTGGTTGTTATTTACTTAAACTAGTATTTAGTGCCTGTGCGTTGAGACGGAACCATTAAAAACATTGAACCACTCGCACGGATTAACTCACAAAAATTAGATCAAAATGTAAAACATAGAAAAGAATAATTAAGTCGAAATGATAAAAAAACACCATTCGGGCGGGTTATAATAATAATAATAATAATAATAATAATAATAATAATAGTTAAATAAATTAATAAAGTATATGGTTTATTAAAGTTAAAAGTATAAAGTATAGGTTCTATTAAAATTCAAAATAAACCACAAGGGTTATATTGTATTTTACTAATATGTTAAGAGAAGGAAAATAAATGTTACTAATACTCAAGGGAAGAAAATTAAAAATCACAAACGTTTTGGAAGGAAATAAAAGTTATTAATACTAAGGGAAAAATACTTAGAAATAGTAAGATGTGATACAAACTAAATAGGAAATGGTATAACCAGTACAAACAACTTTAATAGTTAAATAGTTAAAAGAAAAAAAAAAACCCCAAAAGATTATTTACTTTACTTTGAGTTGGATAGTCAAAGAAAAAAAAACATTGAAGATTTGAAGGGCTGTAGAACATGTATCATGGGGATTTATTGAATTCAACATAGCACAATGGTGCAACTTAGAAAAATTCATCACCATATTAAACTTCAAAACATCCGATGTAAACCGAATACTCATGAAATAAACAATAGAACAATGGTATCTTTTCAGAAGGGCTGTAGAACATGTATCATGGGGATTTATTGAATTCAACATAGCACAATGGTGCAACTTAGAAAAAATCATCACCATATTAAACTTCAAAACACCCGATGTAAACCGAATACTCATGAAATAAACAATAGAAGAATGCAGGGGCGGACCTAGGTTAAGCCCAAGGTGGCGGGTGCACCCCTTGAAAAAAAAATTTAGTGTATATTTTAGGCAAAAAAACCGACCGCACCCCTTGAAAATATGCATGAACCACTCATCCGCACCCCAAGCAAATAATTCCTGGGTCCGCCACTGGAACAATGGTGTCTTTTCAGAAACAAACAATGGTGTAGGAATGTGAGGAATATACAAACACAATGGAAGACTAATAAGAATAAGAGCATCGAAAGTAATAAGTTTTTAAGAACATACATAATGGAAATGTCGAGTTGGATGTTTGTTGATTGAGTGCAACTTTGAAAAAGATTGGTAAATATTATGTGCTAATTGCGGGGTTAAATAGGGAGGACTTCCACCTTGAAAATATATTTTTTATAAATTTTTGTTTTTAATATATTAATATTAATTTTCAACAACCAATATTGATAACTTTTTAAAATGTTACACTTTTAGGGGAATCAGTGCAATAAAAAGTGGGTTTTGGACATAAATTTTTGCAACCAATATTGATAACTTATTAAAAATGTTATCTCTTTAGGGTAAGAATCCACGAAAAAGTGAGTTTTGAAGACTGATTTACGAAACTTTGTTATTTAAGATTAACATGGTATCTAGAAATTAGGAAAAGTAATAATCTGAATTTAAGAAGAAATGTGAAAAAATAGGGAAAGTAATTAGAATTTAAGAAGTTATATAAAAAAATTTATTAGTGTCATATCATGTAGCGAACTTAAAGCAATATAACAAAGTTTAAATAAAAATATATAAAGAAAATAGTTTTCATTTGTTTTAAAAACATAGATTGTGTCGGATTTAGATATAAATACCTATATATCTAAACTAATTACTATATCATTCGTTTTCTTTTGTAACCTTTTAAATATCTAATGTATGATATAGGATTGGATTTGATATACTTTTATAAATTTTGTTTTTAATATATTAATATTAATTTTCGACAACCAATATTGATAATTTATTAAAATGTAACCTTTTTAGAGAGAATGAGTGCACTAAAAAGTGGGTTTTGGACATTAATTACCAAAAACTTTGTTATTTAAGATTAACATGATTTTTGAAAATTCGGAAAAGTAATAATTTGTATTTAAGAAGGAATTAAAAAATAGGGAAAGTAATTAGAATTTAAGAAGGAATATAAATATAACAAAATTTAAATAAAAATAGTTTTCATTTCTTATAAAAAATATATTGTGTCGATTTTCAGATAAAAATACCTATATCCAAACTAATTACTATATCGTTTGTTTTCTATTATAAGCTTTTAAATATATAATGTATGATATAGGACTAGATTTGATATATTTTTTTTATAAAATTTTGTTATTAGTATTATTAATATTAATTTTCGACAACCAATATCGATTACTTATTAAAATGTTACCTTTTTAGGGGATGAATGCTCTAAAAAGTGGGGTTTGGAGATTGATTTACTAAAACTCTATTATTTAAGATCAACATGGTTTCTGAAAACTAGAAAAAGTAACAATTTGTATTTAAGAAGGAATGTAAAAAAGATATGGAAAGTAGTTAGAATTTAAAAAGGAATGTAAAAAAATATAAATAAGTGTCATATCATTTAATGAACTTGGAACAATATAACAAAATTTAAATAAAAATATATAAAGAAAATAGTTTTCATTTGTTATAAGAAAATATATTGTGTTGATTTTTCGATATAAATACCTTTATCCAAACTAATTACTATATAATTTGTTTTCTATTCTAGGCTTTTAAATATATAATGTATGATATAGGATTGGATTTGATATACTTTTTTTTAAAGTTTTGTTATGAATATATTAATATTAGTTTTCGACAACCAATATTACTAACTTATTAAAATGCTACCTTTTGAGAGGAAGAATCCAATAAAAGGTGGGTTTTGAAAATTAATTTTCAAAAACTTTGTTATTTAAGATTAACATGATTTCTGAAAATTCGGAAAAGTAATAATACGAATTTAAGAAGGAATATAAAAAAATAGGGAAAGTATTTAGAATGGAATATAAAAAATATATTAGTATCATATCATGTAGGGAACTTTGAACAATATAACAAAATTTAAATAAAAATATATAAAGAAAATAGTTTTCATTTCATATAAAAAAATATATTGTGTCGGTTTTCGGATATAAATACATATATCCAAACTAATTACCCTATCATTTGTTTTCTATTGTAAGATTTTAAATATATAATGTATGATATAGGATTGGATTTGTTATATTTTTTATAAATTTTTGTTATTAATATATATTAATATTAATTTTCGACAACCAATATTGATAACTTATTCAAATGTTATCTTTTCAGGGGAAGAATGCTCTAAAAAGTGGGTTTTGGAGATTGATTTGCTAAAACTCTATTATTTAAGATCAACATGATTTCTGAACACTAGAAAAAGTAACAATTTGTATTTAAGAAGGATGTAAAAAAGATATGGAAAGTAGTTAGAATTTAAGAAGGAATGTAAAAAATATATAAATAAGTGTCATATCATTTAACGAACTTGGAACAATATAACAAAATTTAAATAAAAATATATAAAGAAAATAGTTTTCATTTGTTATAAGAAAATATATCCTGTCGGTTTTTCGATATAAATACCTTTATCCAAACTAATTACTATATAATTTGTTTTCTATTGTAAGCTTTTAAATATATAACGTACTAGGTTAGAACACCGCGTATTACACGGGTTGAATAAATGTAATTTTATATATCAAATAATAAAACAATATATATTTAAAAATCTCGTTTATTACTTGGGTTGAATAAATGTAATTTTATATAATAATAATAATAAAAGTTTTATTTTTAAGAACCCCGATTATTGTACAAGTTGAGTAAATTTAATTTTATATATTAAATAATGAAAAAAGTTAAATTTTTAAGAATCTCATGTGTTATACGGGTTGAACACATGTAATTTTATATATAAACAAACAATAAAAAGTTATATCTTTATAAACTTTATGTATTATATGGATTGAATAAATCTAATTTTATATACTACATAATAAAAAAAGTTATATTTTAAAAAACCCCGTGTATTACACGAGTTGCATAAATGTAATAAAAAATAAAAATGTTATATCTTTAAAAAACCTGCTTTATTACCCGGGTTGAATGAATCTAATAAAAATTTATATCGTTTAGAAAAAACTAACGGATATACTCGATATACGATGGATAGGGTGATTGCGGTGATGGTTCTTATAAATGTCACGTAAACATAGTGATTACCGTATTTGAGTTGAGAGTTAACACGAAAATAAGTATAGAACCAATAAAGATTGATTAATATTTTTCTTTACCCCTTAAAAACATTTTTGAAATAGGTTATACCCTTAACTACTTTATTTTAATAAAGTAAATAAATTATTTACATTATATTAATTTATATTTAGCGTACATCTTTTGTTAGTTTTAGGATAAAGAATTTTGAAATCTGATAAATATTTTAAAATATTAGATTATCTCCTATATGAATTGTTTAAATTTATATTAAATTTAATTTATAATGATCTTTTAATTGATATTAATTAATTATCTATAAAAAAACAGATGGCTTCAATGAATGACATATGTCCTCCCATTGGTTTCTTTTATTATATAGTATAGACTAGTCTAAGTACCCGTGTAATACACGGGTGGCTAAACAACAAAAAAATTATACTTTAACACGTAAATACTTTATTACAGGTTCGTTCGAATATTATGATGAATAATATCTTATAAAAATTAATTAACGATTACATTTCTTAATAGATTTTAAGAAATATGAATATTTTGTTAGGATTATAGTGTGTCATGAGTTGTCGATTTTAATCACGGGTTGTATATAATATTTTCAAACTGTTGACCAAATCCTAATACTACATCTCCCTAATGCTCGTTACATATTAAGTTTTTCTTAACTAAAACTTCATGATGTTTTCATGCCTTTTGGCCAATAAGACTTGAACCGGCAGTGTTGACATCTAAATATACATTAACACATGAACGTAGAATCATAGATAACACACACCAATACATCTTAGTAAAGCTACTAACGAACATTGTGCCAAAAAGTTGTACGTCAGCCGAATCCACAAAATGTGTTTAAAAATTGAAATCTCTTCTAATGTGTGCTATAAAACATGTTCATGTTAAACAGGAACATCAAACCTAAGAAAGAAGATAATATGTTGCATTTAAAAAATAAGAATAACCAATAAACCAGCATGTTAGAATAATTTATACAATAAGTTCATATAACTAAATATGAAGCAGAAGTTGATAAAGTATTCTAAACCATTATAGGTTGCTGAAAAAGTAAACAGTATCAAGGCGAAATCAAAACAATGTTGGAAATAATAAGACTTACACCATTGAAATATCATACCATATAAACAAACTGTTCGAAAATTGTACATAACAAAATACATAGAAGGATCATAATAATGTCGACACATTGTATGACGACAAAAAAACGTTGAACATCATTACTACCGGGATATAATTGTTTACCACATGTATTAACCACAACACAAACATTCGTTAAAAATTGTGGTTAGAGATGAGCAACCTATTCAGATTTCTATTGTAACGAAGATCAAACTGACCACCATCCGACAAACCAGCTTGCCGCATAATGTTGTGCCATCCTCTTAATGCATACCGAATCCTGCCATGTGCAGTTTCGTCCTGTATCTCCAAAGTCATTGAAATGGTTAATAAGAATTAAAACTTTAAAAAAATTCCATAATATCAAGTTAACACATGAAAAGCCTGTATCTTTTTATGTAAAATATTCAACAAAATAATGGAAAAAAATAGTTAATGTAATGTTTTGAAACAAACGGATATAGCAAAGCAAATAAATAGATCAATGTATATTTAAATATTATCAAATCTAATACAATCATAACCTATCACCTCAACTTCCTTCAACACTGTTATCATCTTCATTCACAAAGCTCAAGAAGATTACAATCGACAGTTCAACAAATTGGTAAAGTTACTTTACCGACTTAATTTTCGATCACTTGAACGGCATTATACGGTTTGATTTACACACTTATTTTCTGATCACTTGAACCACAATCTTCACTTTGAGTTACTTTACCGACTTCTTTCCGGCGATTATTAACAAATTCGAAGTGAAATAGGGTTTTAGGCTTTCATGAAATTGAATGTTGTTTATGTTAGGTGTATCTAAGAGGGATTAGATTCTATTGCACGTGTTTAAAAGTATAGAATTTCGGTTAATTATGTGATTTGGTTGATATATTTTGTCGATCTTCTTGTGAAAAATAGAATTTCTTGATTGAGATTGTTATTTGGATGATTGAATTGCTTATAAGTATCACATAAAACTTAAGATTGAGCATATTTTTTGTTGACTCATAAGGTGTTTGTTTGCGGCTATTATTGAAAATTTAGACGTGAAATCTGGTTTTAGGTTTTTATAAAATTGAATGTTGTGTATGTTATGTGTATCTAAGAGGGATCAGATTTGTATTGCATGTGTTTGAAAGTATAGAATTTCGGTTAATAATGTTATTTGGTTGATATATTTTGTGAATCTTTTTGTGAAAAAATAGAATTTTTTGGTTAACATTGTTATTTGGATGATTGAATAGGTAATCAGTATCACATAAAAATTAAGTTTGAGAATATTTTTTGTTGACTTATATTGAAATAGGATTACATTGATGTAATATAATTTTATTTTTCCTTATATATGAGAATATATGTAGACAATAAAATTCAACACTAAAAAAATAGGTATGTTGTTATAAATTGATCAACTAAATTGAGTATTCATTTACTTGTAATCAAATACATTTATCTGATAACAGTTCCTTTGTTATTGTTTAAAGCCTACATATATAGATTTTATGTGAATTATGAATTAGGATTATTGCTATAAAGGCATATTTATAAAAAAGTGTGTATATAGTATTGCTTAAGACGTAATTTTGTTATTGTTATAAACATATATGTATGCATTCAAGTTGAATACTAAATGTTTATAACAGTTGTTGCTATGTTACAGGTATATAAAAATGAGTTCGTCATGCGTAGCTGTGTTACATGAGCAATCCTCGTTAAAACTGGTATGCTACAAATGTTACAAAAAAAGTATATATAAATTGTGTTATATACGATCTAAATCATAAATTTAACCACAGGTGGTGCCAATAGACTTTGTTAAGAGTGTATATGGTGATTATTGGCAAAGAACTAAATTAATGATACATCATGAAAGTCAAAGAAGTTGGCCAGTTTCTTTGAGAAGTGTAAGCGGGGAATCTGTTATCACTGACGGATGGAGTAATGTGGTAAGGGATCTTCAGTTGACAAAGCAGACGTTATTGCGCTTAAGGCTAATGGAAGATAAAAATATTCAAATCGATTGTTTCGTCGAGAACATGTGTGGTGAATCTTTTTTAACAGTAAACCGTTACGGCATTTTAAAGATAATAGTAAGTATACTAATATGTATGAATCAATTTGTTTTTTTATTATAGTTTTAAAATAAATGGTTTACATATCTATCTCTTATAATAAAATGCTACATAACTTTTCAGGTGATTTCAGAAGCTTATGTCACAAAATGTTACTCTTACACGCCAGTCAACGATTGTTATAACATATATGCAGCAGGTCAGATTTGGAAAGTTGAGACAGACAAAATCAATGATAATTATGTTTTCACAAAAGGTTGTCCGAAATTATTTCATGATCTTTGTGACGACCCGTAACTCCCCGTGGTCCTTAGGTGTGTACTCATTTCCGAATCACTTTCTGTTACGCTTGTGTTCTTGTTGCACTTATAGTTTTACATACTTGTTTTACATGAAGCGGTAATTCTACTTGCTTAGTTTAGTTTGGGCCGCACACGCATTGGGCCATACACTTATACTAAAACCCATATACTGGTACTAAAACTAAACAATACATTATATAGGCCCATAACATTGACCACCCGAGCCCGATACACACTATTTGTATAACCGGATTTCGGCCCAGCCTGGTAGCCCAAGGAAACCTCTTTGACTGCCGGCCCACTTGTGGTTTTTAGCACCCTAATTAGATGTTACGTAACTTCCTTGCCTCACACAAATTCACAATACAACAAACCCTAAGCTTCCCCTGATTGCACGATCGCAGTGGCAGACCCCCCCCTGTTCGAGATAGCATCTTGATCAGTCAATTTCCTGGTTAGTGGTTCTTACTTGTTGATTTTCATACTTGTGTGATAATGTTTATGGGTGTGTTATTCATGATAATTATGAGATCGCTGATTATAGCGATTGGTCTGTTAACATGCTACGCATAATTTCGGACCAAGGTGTTGTTTGTAAATGATTAGAATTATGATTACTAGTTTTATTATTGTATGATGATCTCTAGTTTTATTATTGTATGTATATGTGATTGTGAATTGAAGTATGATGGTCGGCCAAGGTTTTATTATAATCAACTATCAGTCGGTCCAATCAGGTTGTCTTAAGTGATAGGCCCATATCCCAATTTGATAAGAATGCATGTGAAAGATCATAAGATGTCCAATTAAAGGAGTTGCTTGCAAAATATTTGGTCCAATTAGTTTAGCCTATTAAGTGATTGAGATTCAATTAAAAATTGAATTCAAAGAATGTCTGACATATGCATGTGAAGTTATGGGAAGTTATAGATTAGGCAAACTTTGTTGGTAATAAGAATCATGATAATAAACTAATATTATGTGTAACTTTATTGGTAGGATAAATTTTTATGATTGCAATCTGATGTAATTGATCTAGGAATGATTATGATATCAACTAATAAATTAACACGGAGTCACATGATAGGAATGCTTGATAAATTGTTGGAGTACAATGCTATTGGTCACGAATGCAGAAGGATTAATTGTTAAAATAGTTGTGCCATTTAATTGAATATTGACCTATGATGATGATTAGCAAGTAGAGAAGGATTAGGATTCATGGATGTTGAATGTGTAACTGATTAATTGGACAGATGCATAATGGAACTCACATAGTCCAATCGCACACTTACAAACTGTTTGTACTCAGATTCATAATGAACCGCAAATAGTTGTGGGCCTGATCGCACACTAGTACTTGAGTAATATGAAGGGTTTGGGACGGGTTATGTTTGGGTCGTACAAGTAAAGTAAGTTGCACACTTACAGCCTAGTCGCACAATACACTTGGGCCGAGCATCTGGGCCGGCTCGCACAGTAAGGCCCGGATCGCACAGTTGAGAGCCAGTCTCACACTTCCCTGGGCCGCACCCTAATTATAGGCTCACATCGTCTCGGGTTACACGCGAGGTGGCCTACACTGTTTAGGAGTCACACAAAAGAGACCTAATCGCACACTTGCTTGGACATCATGCTTGTTGCAGTTCATAGTAATAATGAAGTGACATGTTGCACGAATACTTGTATGGTTAGATAATGAATGCTAGGAACAATTAAATGACTTTGTTTGAAACATGGATTGCAATGCGACCTGGTATGGGGTACAAAAATCAGTTATGCAAATATACATTAATAACGGACTGATGTGTTGCATGACTCTTGTCACGACTTGCATGCGTCCCGGTGGGTTGGGACATCTGGTAAACGTTTCAAAAGGGAATACTGGGTAAACTGTTTATTTGGGATGTTGGTTATTGAACACAGTATAAATCATGTAAGACCCCATACATCTACCGTGTTGCTGAAGAAGCAACGAGGTATTTAGTTGATAGCGCTATTAGGTTTGGCACCCTCACACCGGGCCGAAAGGACGGGCGTGAACTAATTACCTGGACTTCATGACCAATGCCTAGTTAGAGGCATTGGGGTTGGGCATTCTCATCGTGTACATATAAGACCCCTTACATCTATTCAAGGTTGTTTGATACCTTGACCTCATGACCAATGCCTAAATGGAGGCATTGGGGTTGGGCATTCACATCTAGTCGCCACATACGGTAATCGAGTAATAACAACATCAAAACAAAACGTTGAACTGTTGTAAACACACATCTGGTAATTAAACGCGTTAACAAAACTTTGAACTCACCAGCGTCATCTGACACACTTGTCTGCATGCTTGCAGGTCTATAGAGTTATATCTTGGGGAACTTGCTGTCTAGGAGGCTGGAGTGGTCATGGAACGAGATACATGGAATCGCAATACAAGCTTAATGGTTTATATACACATGATTTACGAAACACTTAACAAATGAGTTATGCTTCCGCTGTATACAATGAATGTCATATAACATTTGTAACACTTTATGCTAATGAATGAAAGTTTTTATTTAATTACATGTATGAGTTCAATGTGATTGGTGGCTTGGATCCTGGTACGTCACATACCTCGCGGGGGTTCCCGCATGTGGTGTTTTGGGGGTGTGACAGTTTGGTATCAGAGCCACTGGTTATAGTGAACTTGGTTTTAAAAACGTTTTTATAAAACCAGACTATAACCGAACAGATCCGAATCGACCATGACACTCAGCTCCAAGGTTCGTTTCTCGTTTACTATTGCATAGTATATCTAGTGTTTGTTTATGAATAACATCACACGTGAATGCACACTTAGCACTGCAGTATTAACTACTATGTTACCAACCCATGTTACGTGTTTTAAGAGTGCGACTCTTCTTGAACTTTCATGATCTATGTTGTGGCGTCATTCTGTCTTATTGCTCGAATTCGGGGAACCTTTTAGCGCGAGTTAAGAGGCACTGAGATAAGCATGCAAATTGCCTTATTATTATGGGTGCACACATAATAATAATGTGGGGTGCATGTGAGTCCCAGTGAGGCTTAACGAGTGTGAGAGGGGTTCCGCTCTGTTAATTGATGTTATGTTAGAACTCAGCAGTCTATAGGAGTCATAGCAGTGATTGTCTCCTACTCGAGCATGATCTTCTCACCCCTTTCTGAATCCTTACGAATCTCGATGCGATCGAGTATCACCTGATCACACATCTGAACGCCTAGCGAACTGTGTAGAATGTTAGGTGCTAGTACGAACGTCCCTGAGTTGGATGGCTCAGCGTCAAATGATTGGACTATACTTTCCTCACTTCTCTTTGTTTGCTGGGACTTAGCGTGTTGACGCCTTAGATACCGAAGTGCGATTACTTCTGCAACACTCTCGCGACATACCGTGTATCACTCAATCAACTTTCAAGAACGATGGACAAGAGGGTAAACGTAGTGCCTTACCGACTTTAGCATTTGAACGACCCTAGTTACCGGCAACGAACAACAGCGATTTGACTCCAATCGAATCCTTAACCCCAGCCAGCGACTCCTGGGAGTCGACTCTTACGAACCAATCGGGACAAAATCGATGACGATTGACTGTAGAGCGGTCTGTGTAACCGCCCGCACCATGAGTAGTGCCTTGGGACGTGGCACGGAATGTGGAAAGATGGACCTGGTTGGTGAAAGGACGCAGGACACCGTTATAGGCAACAATATTAGAGGCAACAGTCGCGACAACATCAAGGTACTCGTGATCGTAGCTTACAGTATGGAAACGAAGGTGACCTCGACAAGGATTGACTGTGTTAAGTCAAGGTGACGAAAACCAAGGGAACGACGGCAGTACTGGAAATTCTCGTGACGAGAACAACACTGGAAATGAAGCTCATGGAAGGACGTTTAGTATTGGCAAGGCTATATCAGCTATGAAGGCTCAGAAGTGTCTACGGAGGGATCACCCCACTACGTTAGCAACCGTTACTGATGTTGAGGCTAAGGAAAAGAGGATCGAGTATCCACCAATTGTTCGTGATTCCTCTCAGTGTGCTACCCGAAGAGCTTACAGATTTACTTCCACCACTGTTAGGCAGAATCTCAGTTTGATCTTATGACAGGGGCAGCCCTGATTACTCGTGCTACATACCGTCTTGCACCAGGAGGGTTGTAAGGACTATCTACAGGAACTGTTGGATAGGAGTTTTATCGGACATAGTTTTTGTTCGCTTTGGGAAGCCCCGGCTATATTCGGGAAGATTAAGCCTTTTCGTATGTGTACTGATTATCCAGAACTCAGCATGGTGACAATCAAGAGCTGTTTGCCTCGATTATGTAATGACGGAAGACCAAGAGGAGAATGTTCCTGAAACGGCATATCGAACGCAATACGGCCACTACGACTTTGTATACCATGACCATTGAGTTAATCAACACACTAGCAGCTTTATGGACCACGTGAATCGACCGTATTTATGGATGACGTTCTGGATCATTTCCAAAAGGAAGGAACATCATGGGCGGCATTTGTATCTTATTTTAGGGCTCCTGAGGGAGGAGCCACTCCGCGTGAAGTCTTGTTAAAGGTAACTACTGGATTCGAGAGATACCTTTTTGGTCATATGATCAACGAAGTGGGAATACACGTGGATCTCGCTAAAGACCCAATTCGTTAGATATTGTTCGTCACCAAAGATCCATTCGAGGATGCAGCAATTTCTTGGTCACAATAGGTTGCTGTGTTCGTGAAGGACAAAACAGGAGGACGTCTTTTCAGCTTTCGAATTCCAACTCTGCAATGGTTACCGACGCAACACGAGAGAGTGATGACTTACGTAAGGGACCTACAGAAGAACTGCACGAGTCACGACCTACGGTGGAAGCCGTAGACTTTGGGTTTAAACTGGAGGTATTACTTGGACGGTACCGAATGCACCACTTAAACCGATCACAAGAGCCTCCCGTGTACCCTTGTTTCAAGAAAGCTAAACATGTGATGGTATCGTTGGATGGAACTTTTGAATGGATACGACCGTGAAACCTGGACGTGCACGAGCCTGGCAGCATGCTATTGACTCTAACATACCTGATCAGACTCGCCTTGCTCGAACTGAAGAACTGGAGGTAGAGAGTTCTCAAGATTGACCCATGCGGGGCATGGGGAAGCAACCTTTGGCAGGTCGAACGATATTTGCTACTTCATGGAACGAATATGGACCTCACTATACAGCAACCTTAGGGAACTGGTGCAGTCGAAGCACACAGGCCTAAATATCATACTCATCTGAGTTTAGATAGGATGAATTAAAACCTGAGGACCATGTATGGATGATGGGGCCTGAAGGCCCACATAGCAACGCATGAGAACGATGTTTGACTTGTGGGAAAGTCAAGGTGGGATATTGGCAACCAGAAACGCAAGAAATGGGAACTGACTGCCATAGATTTTATCACTAGTCTACTTACAACTTGAAACGGAAACATTATCACCTGGATGATCGTTGATGGACACACGTTACCAGCACGCTTTCTCGCAATCAAGAAAACTGACGAGTCTTCATAGTTGTGAATGTTCCTCTGAGAGAGGCGGCTTCTAGACACGAGGTGCCAACTCCTGTTACCTCTGAATTTGATCTATGCAGGCAATACACAACACCCCTGGCTCACGTAAGGACCAGAGCATTGCTTATCGTCGTTGGGCAAACGATCAGAGAAAACGAACTCTCCTGTCACCCGAAGACATGCTACGAGCATGTGTGTGACTGGCTTTGGTGCAAATTGGAAGGACTCTTACCTATGGTTGGGTACTACTGCGGCAGTTATCATCTTGGTAACCAGACAGCTCTGTTGAGGCATTTAATAAGACAATAATGCCAACCTTCTTAATAGACTGGGATGGATGACAACCTAGTCATAGGTCTAGGACTTATACTCGAGACTCTTGGGAAGATTGCTAGGATTGGATAACATTGGAAGTTCATTGTAGGCGGTCGAATCATGTTGAAAACCCTGGGAGGGTGTGGTACGCTTGGGAAGCGTGGCAAGCTTAACTTACGTTACGTTGAGTTATTCAACGGTCTGGGAAGAATCGGTAGCGTAACCTACAAACTCAAGTTACCCGACGAATCGGGTAACGTACGCGATGTCATTTATGTTTCGGATCTAAGGCAGTGGTTGTCTGATGAAACACGTGCGATACCTTTACCGGAGGAATTTATCGAGCACATGGACCAGGAAGTCAAGGTTCGTTAACTTAGTCGAATTCCAATCATGAGTGTTCGTGGAACCCAAGACATGGACCGAAGTTCTTGTGAGAACGCAAAGATCAGGTAAAGCTCTGTTATCCCTGATTGTTCAAGCGGTGGGACCAACTTTCGATATCATTGGCGAATTTCGGGACGAAATTCCCTTTCAAGTTGGGGATGATGTGGCAATCCTGTTTTTACAATTTGGTTTA
This sequence comes from Helianthus annuus, assembly GCF_002127325.2. Lineage (NCBI taxonomy): Eukaryota > Viridiplantae > Streptophyta > Magnoliopsida > Asterales > Asteraceae > Helianthus > Helianthus annuus. The sequence continues at coordinate 153,797,449 of NC_035437.2, read as the reverse complement.
CGTGGTGTCTGTGCAGTTATCTGGATGCTTAGTGATTGCGTGTAATGCTTGATTATTGTCTGTGATTATTATCTGTGTAGTATTACATATAGTTTAATTAGAGTTTCTATCACTTCACTTCACTGTGCTTACTTGTCAAATTTCGGGACGGAATTTCCTTCAAGTTGGGGATGATGTGACGACCCGTAACTCCCCGTGGTCCTTAGGTGTGTACTCATTTCCGATTCACTTTCTGTTACGCTTGTGTTCTTGTTGCACTTATAGTTTTACATACTTGTTTTACATGAAGTGGTAATTCTACTTGCTTAGTTTAGTTTGGGCCGCACACGCATTGGGCCATACACTTATACTAAAACCCATATACTGGTACTAAAACTATACAATACATTATATAGGCCCATAACATTGACCACCCGAGCCCGATACACACTATTTGTATAACCGGATTTCGGCCCAGCCTGGTAGCCCAAGGAAACCTCTTTGACTGCCGGCCCACTTGTGGTTTTTAGCACCCTAATTAGATGTTACGTAACTTCCTTGCCTCACACAAATTCACAATACAACAAACCCTAAGCTTCCCCTGATTGCACGATCGCAGTGGCAGACCCCCCCCCCCCCCTGTTCGAGATAGCATCTTGATCAGTCAATTTCCTGGTTAGTGGTTCTTACTTGTTGATTTTCATACTTGTGTGATAATGTTTATGGGTGTGTTATTCATGATAATTATGAGATCGCTGATTATAGCGATTGGTCTGTTAACATGCTACGCATAATTTCGGACCAAGGTGTTGTTTGTAAATGATTAGAATTATGATTACTAGTTTTATTATTGTATGATGATCTCTAGTTTTATTATTGTATGTATATGCGATTGTGAATTGAAGTATGATGGTCGGCCAAGGTTTTATTATAATCAACTATCAGTCGGTCCAATCAGGTTGTCTTAAGTGATAGGCCCATATCCCAATTTGATAAGAATGCATGTGAAAGATCATAAGAGGTCCAATTAAAGGAGTTGCTTGCAAAATATTTGGTCCAATTAGTTTAGCCTATTAAGCGATTGAGATTCAATTAAAAATTAAATTCAAAGAATGTCTGACATATGCATGTGAAGTTATGGGAAGTTATAGATTAGGCAAACTTTGTTGGTAATAAGAATCATGATAATAAACTAATATTATGTGTAACTTTATTGGTAGGATAAATTTTTATGATTGCAATCTGATGTAATTGATCTAGGAATGATTATGATATCAACTAATAAATTAACACGGAGTCACATGATAGGAATGCTTGATAAATTGTTGGAGTACAATGCTATTGGTCACGAATGCAGAAGGATTAATTGTTAAAATAGTTGTGCCATTTAATTGAATATTGACCTATGATGATGATTAGCAAGTAGAGAAGGATTAGGATTCATGGATGTTGAATGCGTAACTGATTAATTGGACAGATGCATAATGGAACTCACATAGTCCAATCGCACACTTACAAACTGTTTGTACTCAGATTCATAATGAACCGCAAATAGTTGTGGGCCTGATCGCACACTAGTACTTGAGTAATATGAAGGGTTTGGGACGGGTTATGTTTGGGTCGTACAAGTAAAGTAAGTTGCACACTTACAGCCTAGTCGCACAATACACTTGGGCCGAGCATCTGGGCCGGCTCGCACAGTAAGGCCCGGATCGCACAGTTGAGAGCCAGTCTCACACTTCCCTGGGCCGCACCCTAATTATAGGCTCACATCGTCTCGGGTTGCACGCGGGGTGGCCTACACTGTTTAGGAGTCACACAAAAGAGACCTAATCGCACACTTGCTTGGACATCATGCTTGTTGCAGTTCATAGTAATAATGAAGTGACATGTTGCACGAATACTTGTATGGTTAGATAATGAATGCTAGGAACAATTAAATGACTTTGTTTGAAACATGGATTGCAATGCGACCTGGTATGGGGTACAAAAATCAGTTATGCAAATATACATTAATAACGGACTGATGTGTTGCATGACTCTTGTCACGACTTGCATATGGAAATATGTCTTACATGTATGCTACTTGTGTAACGTGTATAAAGACTACGTGATTATGTCTATACGAAACTGATTTGGCATTGGTCACTACCTTAGGGTTTGGTTGATTAATATGGAACAAGTAACTAATCTTACCGAGCAAGCCAAGGTGAGTTCACTGCACTTTTCTAAGCATGCGTCCCGGTGGGTTGGGACATCTGGTAAACGTTTCAAAAGGGAATACTGGGTAAACTGTTTATTTGGGATGTTGGTTATTGAACACAGTATAAATCATGTAAGACCCCATACATCTACCGTGTCGCTGAAGAAGCAACGAGGTATTTAGTTGATAGCGCTATTAGGTTTGGCACCCTCACATCGGGCCGAAAGAACGGGCGTGAACTAATTACCTGGACTTCATGACCAATGCCTAGTTAGAGGCATTGGGGTTGGGCATTCTCATCGTGTACATATAAGACCCCTTACATCTATTCAAGGTTGTTTGATACCTTGACCTCATGACTAATGCCTAAATGGAGGCATTGGGGTTGGGCATTCACATCTAGTCGCCACATACGGTAATCGAGTAATAACAACATCAAAACAAAACGTTGAACTGTTGTAAACACACATCTGGTAATTAAACGCGTTAACAAAACTTTGAACTCACCAGCGTCGTCTGACACACTTGTCTGCATGCTTGCAGGTCTATAGAGTTATATCTTGGGGAACTTGCTGTCTGGGAGGCTGGAGTGGTCATGGAACGAGATACATGGAATCGCAATACAAGCTTAATGGTTTATATACACATGATTTACGAAACACTTAACAAATGAGTTATGCTTCCGCTGTATACAATGAATGTCATATAACAATTGTAACACTTTATGCTAAAGAATGAAAGTTTTTATTTAATTACATGTATGAGTTCAATGTGATTGGTGGCTTGGATCCTGGTACGTCACACACCTCGCGGGGGTTCCCGCATGTGGTGTTTTGGGGGTGTGACAATCTTGCGATAGAAGATGATGATATACTGTTATTGATGAAGACGGACAACAACACATTTGAGTTAAAAATTTATCGTCGAGGAGTTGAGGTTGTGTTGACAACAAAGAAGAAAGTGAAGATGACTCTCTGCTGGAAATACCTAAAGACACATAGTACAAAAATGTTCAGTTTGTAAGTATTTTCAACTAAAGTATAACGGTTTACTAATAAATACGACTTATTTACGTATTTTATTGTATAACAGACATTCTGTGATGATGATGACTTGATAGATCAGATGATTTCTGAGGTACTAACTTTACATTTATGTAGATTGAAATACATTACAATCTGATTTTGTCATTTTATTAACTATCATACACAGATTCATGAAGGTAGTAACAAAGAGGGGGTGAATAAAAACATTGCTGGAAAAGAAAAGTCGAAGGTAGAAACAAAGATTTCGATGAGAGAAGCGACAAACCAACCAACAAAAGATGATGTAATTATTTAAAACATAATAATAGATAATTAGTTTAATTAATATATGTAGACATATTTAGTTAATAATTGTTGGTTATTATTATCTAACGTTAGTAGTTGTATTAACAGCTTAAGATGAAAGGAAAACAGGTTGAGGCATATTGTCATGCGAATGACAGTAAGGAGCTGATATTGTAACACCCCAAAAACGGGTTTGGTAATCAAACCACGTTAACATTACACGACGGGTAAAATACTGTAAGTGACAAAACTTACCCGGTAAATTATAGGATTTAAATAGATAAATCTAATATATATATTAAAAGGATGAGAAATACTTTGAGAAAGCAAAGTATATAAAAAGGCCCGAGATTTAACGGGACTTAAAATAAAACGGATTGTGAACAAGATAAAGTAACTAGGAAATAAATAACTTAGTACAAGTCTTGTAATTAAATGAAAGAAGTTAGTTTGATGTGCAAATAGTCTAAAAAGATAAACTAAAGGGGCTGATTATGTATAAGTGGCCAAACTAGACTTTTATAAAAAAAAAAATAAATCAAACACACACACACATCAGTGTGTTCGTGGATGGGAGCGACCAGGAGAGGGGGAGAACCCCCAAACCCTTATTTCATCTAATTTGATTAATTGAAGGGTGAATTGGGCATGTAATCGCTGCATGAATCAAAAATCTTGATCACCTACACTTGTCTAACATTAGGTAAGTTGCAATTTCAGATTTGGTGATGTTTGATTTTTGGGTAAAGTTTAATTAGTAGAAATTTTGGAATGAATGTTGAATCTATGAGTGTTATTGTGATTATATCTTGGTTTAGAAACAAACCCTAGCAGAAAATTTGATGAATTGTTGTCAAAACTAGGGGTTTGGTAATTACCCTATTATGTGCTAAGTGGGTTTTATGTTAAGATGATGAACACTCAGATTAGAATGTAAGGTTGATGAATATTGAGGTTATGATATAAGTTCTTGATGTAGTTCATGAACACTAGACTTAGAGGTTTGAATGTGTTGATGCAATTCTTGGTAAAGATAACTAGTTATGAACTAGTTAGTAAATAAGTAATATTATGCACATTAGGTGTTTGTTAAAATGCCCGAATGAATGTTGACATAATGTAATTATGAAAGAAACGCGTAATTGGCTAACTCGACTAACTATGTGTAATATGGAATAATATGGGTTCTAAACGTAATGTTGATTGAACTTATTGTGTGTATAATATGATTGAAGTTAGTTGACTATCGAAAGTCAAATAAACCAACATTGAAGTCGAAACGTAGTTTCGACATACAATTCGTAGGACGAAATAGCCATAATAATGATGACTAATCTAACCGTCTTACGAATCATGGTGATAGTTTGACTCTTGACAAGCTAGAAGGAGACTTGGGCAAGGAACGGGTCAAACGGTTCGTGTATGGGAAAAAAGAGCATAAGCGGAGGCAAGGTAAGCGACGCTTACATCCTTTTTGTAGAATATGCATTATTTTGTAAATTACTAATGCGATTAGTGTAATATCCGAATTAAGGGTTCCGACGCTATTAACATGAGTCGAAACAAACAAAAATGATAAAAACCATGTATTATGGTAAAAAGAAGCGAAACGGTAATTTAGTCATGAAATGACTAATAACTAAGAAGTTTTCGTCAAGATTATTTTAAATGCAACTAATAACGAGAAAATGAGTAAGAATGGAAATTTAGTCAAGTATTGGCTAAAGTAAATTAGAGTTAAAAAGGGGCACCCGTGGCGTAAGCCGAATGGGTGAAAACATAAGAAAGGAGTTTAAGAGAAAAAGGGGTCTAGTAGCAAAAATCCGAAATGGGTCGGATGAACAAATTGGCAATTAATAACCATGTTTTGCTACTTATGAAAATGCCTAGTCTTATAGGCCAAACGGGTCAAATGGTGTGATAACACCATTTGACAATATCGACTAATAAGGTTGTCAAGTCTTATGCTAACAGGACCGATTAGCAAATCAGATAATTTCGTCACTATTGATTCTGTGATAATGAAAACAAGGTATAAAACGGGTCTACCTGTTGATCCGGGCCAGGTACGCATATTCATGTTGTAGTTTAAATTGCTATTTTGGTCGAATAAATGGGAAAGAGAGTCTTTCGTAGTAAAAAGAACAAAATCGACCAAAACGCCCTTGTTGGCTAATTCGAACAAACAACCTTTAAAAGTTGTTTGGAAACGAGTTCTATGATTAGGCAAATACTTAGAATAAGTATAGAAGCTGAAAGAGGTATTATTTTTAGTCAAATGGCACTATTAGAGTTTTGCCGTAGAATATGGATTCTAGAGGTAAAATTTGGGTTATATAAGATCACCACAAGAAACCCACCTTAATACAGTCGAGGTGGGATATTATAGGGAAGGAAATGTGGTGACGGAATACTAGAAGCAATCAAAAGCGTTTTTAGGCTCGAAAGTGCTTAAATACCCTTAACGGGTCAAAATAAACATTTGAGTAATAACGGGTTCAAGAATGTATGTAAACCGGGATTCTGAACCTCTTATGATAAATAACAATGAATTTATGGAATTTATAAGAAATCGGAGTCAATTAAATATGGTTGTTTGACAAATACAAGAATGGGTCAAAATTGGGTAAAAGGGCGATAAGCCGAAGACTTAAAAGTCTGAATTTTTGTTAAACCGAATGTTGGATTTTAACCTCTAAAGGCGAGGAATCAAATTACAATCAAGTAGGAAGAAACGGTGGGTCAAACGGACAAGCGGTTTGAAAGATACGAAAGTTTTCGTGTCAAAAAGCGGCAAAATGGAAGAAGCTGGTGCAGGGGCCACCGTAACTTACGGTGGGTACCGTAAGTTACGGTGGAGGCTGAAGTCTTTACGGCAGTTCTCCACTGCCTTACGGTGGTGGTATGTTATAACAGGGCTACCGTAAATTACGGTGTCCACCGTAATTTACGGTGGACCCTGTACAAAAAAAAATGTGTATTTTGATTAGTGTTGTTTCCCGGACTTGTTTAGATACGTTTTAAATCCCGTATGACTAAAGCATTTCATGTTTTTATGAAATGTAGGTACTTTGTGGATGCCGGAAGAAGGTCAAGCTCAACGAAGAACCGAACACGAATAAGACACATGCTTCCGCACTTGGCCTCGTCATAAATTTTAAATGACGAATCTGATTACGTTATGTTAATTAACTTTTGATTTGCGAAAATTTTTAATAAACCCATATTTCCAATGTATATGTAATCTTAATTACATGATTGTTTTCGTAAAATATACGTTAAACCTTGAATTATAAGAACGGGTGTTACAAGTTGGTATCAGAGCCCCGGTTTAAGGGATTCAAGTATGGTGGGGAAAACCATGTTGGACTTAAACCTTATGCTCTAGATAAAGATTGGTTTTCGGTTCGAGGCTTGATCGCAAATCCGGTAAGTACGTGTATTTTAATGATTTAGCATGTTAGAGTGTTGTAAACAACACATAGGGTTATCCTGTAATATACGATGCCTCAATTGAATAATAGATATAGTTAACAAAATTACATGCGTTAACACGTATAGTAGAAAAGCCTTGTATTATGATACGGGCATTTAATAAAGTTGACATTACTAACTTTTATGAATGTTATAATTGGAGGAAACTCGCATTTGAAGATGACGAGGGTTGAACAAATTTCGGATATGATAGAGGAACGGTCTGAAGTATGACAAGAGGAGCATGCTCACCCAAGGACTAAATCGCGCAACGACCGCGAACAAAGTTATTGGCAAAGAGAGCCTGTTAAAGCAAGCATTATCAGGTGCACACTTTTAAATTTAAATGCATAAGTAGTAATATGCAACAAACACGTAAGTAATGACGGTTGCCTACATATATGATAGAACTTGGAAAACCTGATTTCCAAGAGAAATTTAATAGAAAATGTGTTATTCGCGATGATGAATAACAAATGAGTAATAAGATTTGTTCATGTGGAAACTTGGATTGGGGTAATTATCCAAGTGGAAAACTCTCAATTCGATGTTATTGAGAAAAGTAGCAATCACGTTAGCAAATGTGATTATATATTAGTTTGATAAAAAGGAGAAACATTGTATATGTTTAGGAATGAAACGTGTAAATTTAATAATTGTTAAATAGTAACTGAATAAATGGTTGCCAATGAAAGTTAAGAATATAGAAAGATTAGAGGCGTCACTTACATGGGGTGTAGTGCGGAAATTATGAAAAGGTCATGTGTGTCATGTGTTGATCGCTTACTCTGGCCAAGTAAGTAGTGAACACATGATGTTATGAACTTTTTATGATGGACATACTTACATTCGATGTAGTAGGGACGGGGTCAATGGGACTAGCATAAAAAGTACCCTAATGAAACAGATAAGCAAAATATTTGATTATCATGTAAACGCACAGCTGAGTGACAGAAGCGTATTATATTAGAAAAATGAGCCCGAGAGAAGGGGGCAAGGAAACATGTAAAATGATTAAGGTACGTACAGGGAGGGGGTGTACTTACACTCGAACCCGGAAAAATGCAAACATGTAGAATGATCAAGATATGCATTGGGAAGGAGTGTACTTACACTCGAACCCGGAAAATGCGAATACGTCTCTAAATGGGTCGTTTTAGTAAAACGCCAAATTCGAGAACAAAGTAGGAATATAAAGGCGAAAGGAAGTCACAGTGCATACCGTAAGGGTTGCAATAATAACGACTTCGGTAAAACACCCGGTTGGTGGGTAAGGATTTAAACGCATACGTAGACTGAGAAACAGGAACGCGAAATAGAAAGTCAAAAGACTCGGAATATGAGTCATGACTAAAAGATGACAAGAAATTTCGCAAACATAAATTTTGATAAAAAAAAAAAAAAAAAAAAATTCGTTCGGCTAGTTAAAAGTCGAACGGGTCGAACAAAGAATGAAATTTGACGTTCACCAGTGATGAAATTTCACACAAACAAGTCAAACGAATTAAATAAATGATGACGCTTACTAATATAAGTAGGCGCGGACTGAATAAGTAAAAGTGTGAGATGTTAACTAACCTATGTAAAGGGTTATGGGCATTAAGAACGTTAAGATAAAAGAACCCGGGTAATGGGTTGTATAGAAGTATAAGTATGAACCGGGAAACGGTAAGCGTAGAACAAACTGACGCGTAAATAACGTCAGAAGTCATAAAGTTAGAGGATTAGTCCGGAAGTAAACAAATGAAGCCGTAGACTACGGTCAAGGTCAATTGAGGTTCAAGAGCGAAAATAAACGATTCCAAACATAATAAGAGATGCCTTGAAGCTATATATGTATATATACATTTGAATATAGACAAGAATAAAAGATGATCTACGGGATCATCATAACCTACGGGATTAAACACAGTGTTAAGGTTTACGGGACCAAAAAGACCCTCGGGTCATAAAGAGAAGGAAACGAGTTGTTAATATCTCACCTTAAAAAGGTGAAAAAAAATTTTTTTTTTTTAAGAAATAGCCTATGAGGCTAAGTGAAAGAACTTACGGGTCAATAGTGTAAAGCAAGGGAACTAGACATGATTCCCCGCGTAAAATGAGAACGGAAAAGAATAAATTATGGGTTGTCAATTTCCTTAATATGAGTAATTGACATAGTTAAAAGGAAAAACGTTAAACTAAAGTTCAGTCTTAGTAAGAAACAAAGTTTTAACAAATATGAATACTATAAGACGAATTTGGAAATAACAAATATCAAAGAGTAAGGGTCTTAACGTCGATAGGTGCAAGACGATATATTCGAAAAAGTGGTATTTTCGAAAATGAAAGGTTGATATAAATTAAACATGACGTGACACGATCACGGTCAAGAAATGTAATGTGAAGTGGAATCACATTATCACCAAGTGAGCGGTAACAAGCAACTGGACTAATAAGTCTAGTTAGTGAGACCGGTTAAGGTCATTTAAGTAAGTTGGTTGCTTGTAAGAGGTGGATTCGGTATAACTGAACCGAATGAATGAATTTGAAAAAAAAAAAAAAAATTTGCTAAAAGTGAAAGATTTCACTAAAGACCTTTTTAAACGGGTCAAAGTAACGGACCCATAAAGAATTCGATAGTATATGAAAGTGATGAATATCGCTAAGTAACTAAACTAGTGGAAATAACGAGATCACGTTGTTCCGAGTTGCACTATATCGTATGAGATACGTAGACAAATAATAACCAAAAAGATGTTACCATACTTTTCTGTTAATACTAATAATTGGATAAAAGTATAAGTAATGTTTAAAAGAATTCTCGGCTCAAATACATTGAGTTTAAACTCAATGAATTACGTAAGAAAAGGTTTCGAGGACGAAACCTCTTTAAGGGGGGTAGACTTGTAACACCCCAAAAACGGGTTTGGTAATCAAACCACGTTAACATTACACGACGGGTAAAATACTGTAAGTGACAAAACTTACCCGGTAAATTATAGGATTTAAATAGATAAATCTAATATATATATTAAAAGGATGAGAAATACTTTGAGAAAGCAAAGTATATAAAAAGGCCCGAGATTTAACGGGACTTAAAATAAAACGGATTGTGAACAAGATAAAGTAACTAGGAAATAAATAACTTAGTACAAGTCTTGTAATTAAATGAAAGAAGTTAGTTTGATGTGCAAATAGTCTAAAAAGATAAACTAAAGGGGTTGATTATGTATAAGTGGCCAAACTAGACTTTTATAAAAAAAAAAAAAAAATCAAACACACACACACATCAGTGTGTTCGTGGATGGGAGCGACCAGGAGAGGGGGAGAACCCCCAAACCCTTATTTCATCTAATTTGATTAATTGAAGGGTGAATTGGGCATGTAACCGCTGCATGAATCAAAAATCTTGATCACCTACACTTGTCTAACATTAGGTAAGTTGCAATTTCAGATTTGGTGATGTTTGATTTTTGGGTAAAGTTTAATTAGTAGAAATTTTGGAATGAATGTTGAATCTATGAGTGTTATTGTGATTATATCTTGGTTTAGAAACAAACCCTAGCAGAAAATTTGATGAATTGTTGTCAAAACTAGGGGTTTGGTAATTACCCTATTATGTGCTAAGTGGGTTTTATGTTAAGATGATGAACACTCAGATTAGAATGTAAGGTTGATGAATATTGAGGTTATGATATAAGTTCTTGATGTAGTTCATGAACACTAGACTTAGAGGTTTGAATGTGTTGATGCAATTCTTGGTAAAGATAACTAGTTATGAACTAGTTAGTAAATAAGTAATATTATGCACATTAGGTGTTTGTTAAAATGCCCGAATGAATGTTGACATAATGTAATTATGAAAGAAACGCGTAATTGGCTAACTCGACTAACTATGTGTAATATGGAATAATATGGGTTCTAAACGTAATGTTGATTGAACTTATTGTGTGTATAATATGATTGAAGTTAGTTGACTATCGAAAGTCAAATAAACCAACATTGAAGTCGAAACGTAGTTTCGACATACAATTCGTAGGACGAAATAGCCATAATAATGATGACTAATCTAACCGTCTTACGAATCATGGTGATAGTTTGACTCTTGACAAGCTAGAAGGAGACTTGGGCAAGGAACGGGTCAAACGGTTCGTGTATGGGAAAAAAGAGCATAAGCGGAGGCAAGGTAAGCGACGCTTACATCCTTTTTGTAGAATATGCATTATTTTGTAAATTACTAATGCGATTAGTGTAATATCCGAATTAAGGGTTCCGACGCTATTAACATGAGTCGAAACAAACAAAAATGATAAAAACCATGTATTATGGTAAAAAGAAGCGAAACGGTAATTTAGTCATGAAATGACTAATAACTAAGAAGTTTTCGTCAAGATTATTTTAAATGCAACTAATAACGAGAAAATGAGTAAGAATGGAAATTTAGTCAAGTATTGGCTAAAGTAAATTAGAGTTAAAAAGGGGCACCCGTGGCGTAAGCCGAATGGGTGAAAACATAAGAAAGGAGTTTAAGAGAAAAAGGGGTCTAGTAGCAAAAATCCGAAATGGGTCAGATGAACAAATTGGCAATTAATAACCATGTTTTGCTACTTATGAAAATGCCTAGTCTTATAGGCCAAACGGGTCAAATGGTGTGATAACACCATTTGACAATATCGACTAATAAGGTTGTCAAGTCTTATGCTAACAGGACCGATTAGCAAATCAGATAATTTCGTCACTATTGATTCTGTGATAATGAAAACAAGGTATAAAACGGGTCTACCTGTTGATCCGGGCCAGGTACGCATATTCATGTTGTAGTTTAAATTGCTATTTTGGTCGAATAAATGGGAAAGAGAGTCTTTCGTAGTAAAAAGAACAAAATCGACCAAAACGCCCTTGTTGGCTAATTCGAACAAACAACCTTTAAAAGTTGTTTGGAAACGAGTTCTATGATTAGGCAAATACTTAGAATAAGTATAGAAGCTGAAAGAGGTATTATTTTTAGTCAAATGGCACTATTAGAGTTTTGCCGTAGAATATGGATTCTAGAGGTAAAATTTGGGTTATATAAGATCACCACAAGAAACCCACCTTAATACAGTCGAGGTGGGATATTATAGGGAAGGAAATGTGGTGACGGAATACTAGAAGCAATCAAAAGCGTTTTTAGGCTCGAAAGTGCTTAAATACCCTTAACGGGTCAAAATAAACATTTGAGTAATAACGGGTTCAAGAATGTATGTAAACCGGGATTCTGAACCTCTTATGATAAATAACAATGAATTTATGGAATTTATAAGAAATCGGAGTCAATTAAATATGGTTGTTTGACAAATACAAGAATGGGTCAAAATTGGGTAAAAGGGCGATAAGCTGAAGACTTAAAAGTCTGAATTTTTTTTAAACCGAATGTTGGATTTTAACCTCTAAAGGCGAGGAATCAAATTACAATCAAGTAGGAAGAAACGGTGGGTCAAACGGACAAGCGGTTTGAAAGATACGAAAGTTTTCGTGTCAAAAAGCGGCAAAATGGAAGAAGCTGGTGCAGGGGCCACCGTAACTTACGGTGGGTACCGTAAGTTACGGTGGAGGCTGAAGTCTTTACGGCAGTTCTCCACTGCCTTACGGTGGTGGTATGTTATAACAGGGCTACCGTAAATTACGGTGTCCACCGTAATTTACGGTGGACCCTGTACAAAAAAAAATGTGTATTTTGATTAGTGTTGTTTCCCGGACTTGTTTAGATACGTTTTAAATCCCGTATGACTAAAGCATTTCATGTTTTTATGAAATGTAGGTACTTTGTGGATGCCGGAAGAAGGTCAAGCTCAACGAAGAACCGAACACGAATAAGACACATGCTTCCGCACTTGGCCTCGTCATAAATTTTAAATGACGAATCTGATTACGTTATGTTAATTGACTTTTGATTTGCGAAAATTTTTAATAAACCCATATTTCCAATGTATATGTAATCTTAATTACATGATTGTTTTCGTAAAATATACGTTAAACCTTGAATTATAAGAACGGGTGTTACAGATATGCGGAACAGAAGTCGAAATGCCAAACGTGCCAACAATTGGACAGATAACTCGCAGCCGCTTGGTACGTATAGCATAACTTAAAAACATTTAGTGATCAATATTTGTTATAAATTTAAAGATTATTCTAAATATAATGTATGTCTTAAAAAATAAGGTAAACTGATGTGTTGAAAAACACCGTCATTTACTCGTGTATTTTATATATTATTTGAATAGTTTAGAGTCATTTGTATAATATTTAGATATATATTTTATTATTTATTATTATTACAGGTCCTCTTGCGAAAAAGGATTAAATATGAGCTTAAGCGATCAATAAACTAGAAGTGAAAAAGATGTAATTAAAGTTCAAGGACATGAGTTGCAATAAACGAAAGTGGAAAATTCATAATGGCAAGTACTAAATGTCAAGGGACTAGAAGTATCATAAGGTGAAAGGTTATTTAAAAATAGTCCATTAAAGATGAGGGACTAATATTGTCATAATATTGTCAAAGAGCTGAAACTTAATTAAATCATACATCCATTCTTTGAATTTATGCAAAGTCACGAGAAGTGGGTATTGGGCCATTTGAAATTAATTACCCTAGTCCACCAATTAGAAGCAGCACAAGGAGAATTATTATTGTGGATTTCGAAAACAATAGGGGCAGACGGCAATTATAATTCGAGAGGGGCTTATATATTACGTAGGAGTGAGCAGAAAACCGAAATAAACGAATCGTAACCGAAATAACCAAAAAATCCGGACCGAAAAAACTGAACCGAAACAAAAACCGACGGTTCGGTTTTCGGATTTTTAATAACCGAAAATTTCGATTCGGTTTTCGGATATTCATTTTCAATAACCGAAAATAACCGAACCGATAAGTTTTAATAGTATACCAAATCTATATATTTTTATGTTTAAGATGTTTAAGTGTTTACCCATGCTACTAAGAATTATTAATTTTATTCTTGTTTGTTAAATATTTATAATAAGAACATTAGCATGTTTATTTATCATTAAAATTATCCATTGTTTACTAGAACTAAGAAAGTTTAATATAAAAATTAAATGGTTTTCAAAGTATTATAAAAGAAAACATCTTAACAAAAACTTTGAAGTAACATTAAAATAGATTAGAAGGTTAGGTTTATGTGAATAATATTAATTTAAAAGATTAAATATATTAACTTAATTGTAAACATTTAAGAAAGATTCTTAAACTTTGAATTATACTTTTAAGTTTTGAATCTTACATAATTTGTTTCAAAAACCAAAAAAAACGAAAAACCGAACCGAACCGTTGCTAAAACCGAAAAAACCGAAACCGAACGGTTTTTAAAAACTAAAAACCGAACCGTGCACACCCCTAATATTACGAACAGACGAAAGAAGAGGGAGCAACCATATTCTGGACGCATACACGACGCAACATCAGACGGCTGTAAAAAGACAGGCGACGACAGAAAGGAAAAAGAAAAAGGCCGCGATCAAGGTTCAAGTTGGAGATCAATAATCGGGTCGGTTCGCGAGTGAGTTAGTTTGATTTTTATATATTTATTTTAGTCGAACTCATTAACATGATTTGTTATTTATTTGAGACCTGTTTATTTTTCTTGCATATGATTGTTGGCTAAACTTTTTATGGTTGCCTAGGTTTGATGAACTAGATGATTTGTTTGAATGAATAACTTTTGGTTTTGAATGAATGTGATGATTTACATGATATAATTTTTGAACCCGATTCTGATTATTTGTGTGTTGGTGTTGATTGGTTTGATAATTTATTGGTTGGTTTCATTGCTCTAGATACTTAGAAATATACTTTAGAGCCGGGAGTCAGTCTAGGTTGTAACCTTTCAGTTTAGACCTTGAAGGTGAGAAATCTAATTCAAGTTTAATAATTATTAAAACCAATTAATTAAAACGTGCAATCTCTTCTAGAGGTGAGAAATCTAATCTAGAATTGCTAGGTTATTAGTTGGGCGTTGTTTGGCAGTTTGGGTGGCCGATAACTCGGGTTCATCTGTTTATTCGCGTCTAGAGTTTCCTAGGGTCTCGGTGTTCTTAGTTATTTCTTCTTCATAATTTGAGGGGTTTAGTAATAAATTACTTAATACCTGATAGTTGTGGGATTTGGTGGTCGATAACTCGAGTCAGTCCATTTTAGCACTTCATCACTTGTCATACTGTCAAGTTCGGTTTACCTTCCGGGGGTTTATCGGGTTAGGCAGAGTCTTCATTTAAAACCAAGGTTAGGATTTTATTCATGAGTCTAGGGATTCTTACCTAGGTACCCTATTTTTCTCATACTTGAGTTTCAGTCCAGTCTCTAGTTGTCTGTGCTTGCTGCTGTTTAGTCGTTTATTTATTTAAATTGATTTTTAGTTTAAAAATTATTTTTCTCAAAACAAAACCAAATTATTAGGCTAGGGGTCGATAGAGGTTTAGTATCAAGATTCGCTAGATTGTGTCCACGGTTCGATACTCGGACTTATTTGTTTTACTACTTATGACCGGTACACTTGCCGGTAGTGTGTGGTTTACGGGGTTTTCCAATTTTTAAAACTTGTTGAATTTAATTAATACATATTTCACACATCAAGTTTTTGGCGCCGTTGCCGGGGACACAGTGCGCTTTTGAGGACGACCCGAGTCGGGGATTTAGCCATTTTACTGCTTTCTTAGATTAGTTGTTTATTATATTTCTTAGTTAAAAAAGATAAAAATTAAAAAAATAATAAAAACTAAAAATTAAAAAAAATAGTGTTTGCTTTCTTAGGATACTTGCTAGTTTTGTGTGCCTAATTGTTTAGATTGCTTATTTGTAATTCGTGCCGTTCTACTTGCTTTTCAGTATATGCACACCCATTCCTCGGGCCCCCCTGATACTTCACCATTCTCTGAGCCCGAATCTGAATTCCATCGTTACCTAAGTCAGCTTAAGTTTAAGGTTCCAAAAGTAGAATTTAATTTAGAACCCGAAGTAGTTATGGCTGATCGTAGGACTGTTGCTGATCACATTAGTGTTGCTCCCACCACCGTTCGCTCGAGCATCACACTTCCCACTGTAGAGGTAAACAACTGGACCATCCCACCCACCTTGATCAACACCATTACCCATTCTGTCCAGTTCCATGGTCTGCGAGACGAGGACCCGCATGCTCATCTGACTAGATTCGGTAGGGTCTGTAGTACTTTTCGCCTTACGGGTGTCACTGAGGAGGCCATTCATCTTCGTCTGTTTCCATTCTCACTCACTGATCAGGCTGCTATCTGGTTGGACTCCCTCCCACAGGGAGCCATAACCACTTGGAATGATCTTCAGTCTAAATTCTTACATAAATACTTCCCACCTGCGAAAACCGCTCGTCTTAGAAATCTCATCTACGCATTCACTGAGCAATCGGGTGAGTCTTTCTACGAGACTTGGGATAGGTTTAAGGCGTTGCTGAACAAGTGCCCGCACCATGGCCTTGAAGAGTGGAGAGTCGTGGAGAAATTCTATAATGGAGTTTCTGAAGCGACTAAGAGACTGCTTAACTCCACAGCAGGAGGCAACATGATGAAGACCAAGACAGCTGCTGAGTGTCTTGAAATGATAGAGGATCTAGCCACCAGTACTTACACCGAGCCAGGCTTTAGGGGCGTTACTGCTGCCCCTAAAGGTATTCATACGGTAGATTCTAGTGTAGCTTTAGCCGCCCAGGTCGAATCCTTAACAAAGATGGTCAAGGACATTCAGGTTAAGATTAGCTCTAAGTGTGAGGTGTGTAGAGGTAGGCATGAGACGATAGATTGCCTTGTAGTATCTGAGGAGGAGTTGAGTTTTGTTCAAAACCAGGGACGAGGCCAGGGTTACAACTCTAGATGGCAGTCACGCCAAACCTCAAACTGGCAAAGCAGGAATCCCCCTGGATTCCAACCACGCCAGAGTCTCTTTCAGACCCCTGCTGATGGACAGAGTAGTGGAGAGCCTAAGTCTGAGCTGAGTGAGTTTTTAAAGAGGAATGAGGAGAGCCAGAGTAGGACGAATAGACTCCTAGAGTCGATAGTGATGCATGGTGAGGCTAGACATCAGGAGCAGCTGAAAAAAAAACCAGGAGTTTGAGTTGATGTTTAGGAATCAGGGGTCCACCATACAGATTCTAGAGAGGACCGTATGAGAGATGGCCAGTAGGATGATTGAGAGGCCCGCAGGTTCATTCCCTAGCACCACCCAGCTTAACCCTAATTCCCAGTTACATGCCGTGTTCACACGTAGTGGTAGGAGCACAGGAGTTGTTGATGAGGGGTTTGAGATAGAGAAGTTGATAGAACCTGAGAGGGTTGTTGAGAAAGAGGTAGAAATGAAAAAGGTAGTTGAGAAGGTGGTTGAACCGGAAGATGAGAATGTAAAAGAACCGGTTGAAGTGTATGAGCCCGTTCCTCCATACCCTACGAGACTTTTGAACAAGAAGCAAATTGCTCAGTATAATGGGTTTTTGGAGATGATCAAAAAGCTCCACGTAGACATTCCCTTCCTTGAGGCTTTGGCTAAAATGCCTAAATTTGCCAAGTTTCTCAAAGAACTCTTGCTCAATAAGAAGAAAATTGAGGACCTTTCTGTTATTACATTGAGCGAGGAATGTTCTGCGGTGATCTCAAACAAACTTCCTACAAAGTTGCCAGATCTGGGAAGTTTCACCATTCCTTGTGAGATAGAGGGTTATGAGTTTAGGACTGCTTTGGCCGACCTAGGAGCCAGTATAAATGTGATGCCATATTCTGTGTTTAAGAAGCTTAAGCTAGGAGAGCCTACCCCGACCTACATGAATGTTTAACTCGCCATATTCTGAAATTTCCTAGAGGTATAGTTGAAACGTGCTAGTGAAAGTAGGTAAGTTTGTGTTTCCTACTGATTTTGTTGTTCTAGACATGGGCGAGGATTCTAGTGGACACTCTTGTGTTTCACTCATCTTAGGTCGTCCATTCCTTTCTATCGCGAAAGCTATAATAGATGTTCATGGCGGTAAAATAACTCTTGGTGTCACTGATGACACGGTTACATTCCATGTTAATGGAAAGAATTCCGAGAAGGTAGGGACGCCCTCGGTAACTAGGCAAGAGTTAAAGGGGGTTGGAGATCTTAGAATGGAGAGTGATAGGAGGAAGGAGAAGCATGTTAGGTTCAAGGAAGAGGTCGAAGCAGTAGGGGGTGAGAATGAGTTTAAGGATAGGTCTTGGAGTTCGGGAAAGGAAGATGAATGGGGAGAGTTTAGTTCTGGAGGTGTGAAGGAAACTAAGTGTGGGGATGGTATTGTAGTGTGTAATTCAAGGTATAAATTCCCCACGAGCGAGCATAAGTCGAGTTGGTTTGATGACGACTTTTGGAGAAAGAAGGGTGTCGGTATGAGTGATTGTTTTAGTGGCCCTAGTGAGAGGTTCAGGGGTGAGTTTGATCTTTATGATCCCCCGTGAGTTATGATAACTTGTTGTAGAATTGTATATATATATATATATATATTTGTAGTGTTTCGTATTTGTTTTATTTTATTTGAGTCTTAGTTAGTCTGTTTGAGTCAGTCTTGAGTCGGTACTGCTTGGGTTTTTGCTTGTTTTTGTTTATTCAGGTTTGGATATGTACCACCCGTACTCAATCTCCATTCGGGTGATTTCGGAGCTGTACAGCAAATTTCAAGGAATTTACCAAGTGTACTAGTCAGAGTCAAAGCCGATCGCGAATGAAATGCTATACGATCGAGCTGGATTGGACGAGAGTTTTGGAGCATACGTGTTATAAAACCAGCTAAGTCCTTTCCAACTCGTTATCTTTTTATTTTTGTATATTATTTTAGGTTTTATTTCTTATTTATTTTTATTTGTCTTTCATCCTACATTGAGGACAATGTAGAGTTTAAGTGTGGGTATGGGAGACTACGTCTTTTTAGCAAGATTTGAGTAAAAAAAAACCAAAAAAAATGAAAAAAAAGTGAGGTTGTTGCGAGTCCCGGTCCTGTAGCGCGTAGAAAACAAAAACCTTTTCAAAAAGTCGGTCAAAAACGGTTTAATTGTCGAATTTACGAGTCGAGAGCGCATGTTTCTTTAAGTTGCGGGATAGTAGGTTGACTGAATCGGTTTTTGGGAGTAAAAGGTTTTGGGATGCCTAGGATAGTGGATGGAGCCGGAGAGTTAATTGGTTGTGCATTGTCGATATCGGTAGCCCTATTTTCCACATGATAGTGAGATTTGAGCCTTTACATGTTTCATATTTATATGTTCACTACTTTCGTTTCATGTGTGTTCACCGACTTTGTTGCATTACTTTAGAACTTGTGCGTTTTGATACAGTTTGAGACCTTAAGTTAGGATTTGACATGGATGTGATAGAGGCATTAGGATCACCCTATTTCTTTAGCCTTTGTGTTTCGCCCGTTTCACCATTACCTTTAGACACCACTTTGAGCCTAGCCATTCGTTTGTTACCCGTTTGTGATTTGATAGCCGGATCGTGTTACGTGATTATTATATATGAAAAAAGAAAAAAAATAAAATATGAGAAAAAGATGAAAAAAAATAGAATAAAGTTGTGGGTCAAAATGACCAATATGTTAGTATGTGTTTCGTGCTTATCCGGTTTATCGTGTGATTATGTGTTTAGCCACTTATTCCTAAAAAAAAAAAAAAAAAAAAAAAACCCTACCTTTAGCCCTTACCTACCCGTTAAAGCCCTCTTGATCCGTGTCGAATTTTAACATTTAGGTGGAGATCTGATTGACGTACAAGCTTATGATAGTATGCTTCATAGTTTGGTTTTGAGAGTTCACTCGAAATATTATATATATTAGCCGAGGGTTGAGTGAAATTGTGAGGGGTGTTGACAACGCATAATTGATTGCTTAAAGGTAAGAAAAACTTGATTAGGTAGGCCCGTTTTCATTTAAATATTATGATTGGTTAACCTTTTGAACGTTGTAAGTCTTGCGAAACCGTTGCGTTTGATGATTTCGTAGTTCGCGTTATAATTTGTTTGAGACTTGCGTTATTGTTAAGTGTTTAAGTTGGACATGTTGCTTGGGATTTTGCTTAGGGACAAGCAAAAGGTAAAGTGTGGGGATATTTGATGTGTTGAAAAACACCGTCATTTACTCGTGTATTTTATATATTATTTGAATAGTTTAGAGTCATTTGTATAATATTTAGATATATATTTTATTATTTATTATTATTACAGGTCCTCTTGCGAAAAAGGATTAAATATGAGCTTAAGCGATCAATAAACTAGAAGTGAAAAAGATGTAATTAAAGTTCAAGGACATGAGTTGCAATAAACGAAAGTGGAAAATTCATAATGGCAAGTACTAAATGTCAAGGGACTAGAAGTATCGTAAGGTGAAAGGTTATTTAAAAATAGTCCATTAAAGATGAGGGACTAATATTGTCAAAGAGCTGAAACTTAATTAAATCATTCATCCATTCTTTGAATTTATGCAAAGTCATGAGAAGTGGGTATTGGGCCATTTGAAATTAATTACCCTAGTCCACCAGTTAGAAGCAACACAAGGAGAATTATTATTGTGGATTTCGAAAACAATAGGGGCAGACGGCAATTATAATTAGAGAGGGGGCGGCCTTATATATTACGAACAGACGAAAGAAGGGGGAGCAACCATATTCTGGACGCATACATGACGCAACATCAGACGGCTGTAAAAAGACAGGCGACGACAGAAAGGAAAAAGAAAAAGGCCGCGATCAAGGTTCAAGTTTGAGATCAATAATCGGGTCGATTCGCGAACGAGTTAGTTTGATTTTTATATATTTATTTTAGTCGAACTCATTAACATGATTTGTTATTTATTTGAGACCTGTTTATTTTTCTTGCATATGATTGTTGGCTAAACTTTTTATGGTTGCCTAGGTTTGATGAACTAGATGATTTGTTTGAATGAATAACTTTTGGTTTTGAATGAATGTGATGATTTACATGATATAATTTTTGAACCCGATTCTAATTATTTGTGTGTTGGTGTTGATTGGTTTGATAATTTATTTGTTGGTTTCATTGCTCTAGATACTTAGAAATATACTTTAGAGCCGGGAGTCAGTCTAGGTTGTAACCTTTCAGTTTAGACCTTGAAGGTGAGAAATCTAATTCAAGTTTAATAATTATTAAAACCAATTAATTAAAACGTGCAATCTCTTCTAGAGGTGAGAAATCTAATCTAGAATTGCTAGGTTATTAGTTGGGCGTTGTTTGGCAGTTTAGGTGGCCGATAACTCGGGTTCATCTGTTTATTCGCGTCTAGAGTTTCCTAGGGTCTCGGTGTTCTTAGTTATTTCTGCTTCATAATTTGAGGGGTTAGTAATAAATTACTTAATACCTGATAGTTGTGGGATTTGGTGGTCGATAACTCGAGTCAGTCCATTTTAGCACTTCATCACTTGTCATACTGTCAAGTTCAGTTTACCTTCCGGGGGTTTATCAGGTTAGGCAGAGTCTTCATTTAAAACCAAGGTTAGGATTTTATTCATGAGTTTAGGGATTCTTACCTAGGTAACCTATTTTTCTCATACTTGAGTTTCAGTCCAGTCTCTAGTTGTCTGTGCTTGCTGCTGTTTAGTCGTTTATTTATTTAAATTGATTTTTAGTTTAAAAATTATTTTTTTCAAAACAAAACCAAATTATTAGGCCAGGGGTCGATAGAGGTTTAGTACCAAGAGTCGCTAGATTGTGTCCACGGTTCGATACTCGGACTTATTTGTTTTACTACTTACGACCGGTACACTTGCCGGTAGTGTGTGGTTTACGGGTTTTTCCAATTTTTAAAACTTGTTGAATTTTATTAAAACATATTTCACACATCATAAACGAAAAAAGAAAGAGATATGGTCATGAATTGAAGATATTGGATGTTGAACGAAAAGTTGTTTCAAGGACAAATGCTGTTGAGAAAAGTGGTAAATATGAATTCACAATTAAGGGAGAAAACCGCATGGTATGTTTTTTTAACCAACTTAATAATAAACAGAAATACTATGACATGCATAAGGCTGACTTATGTGTTAATTATGACATTAATGCAGAGAATGCCTGCTAATGTTGTAAGATTTGCCGTATTCAAAAATAAAGTGCATGAGTTAAAAGTAACGAACATGAATGGAAAAACCATCGATATGAATCTTAGGCGCCAGAAGAATGGAGATGGTGTAAGGTATGCAATCGAAGCTTGGCCGATGTTCATGAAGGAGAATGGCCTTCGTTTTGGTGACACATTGCATTTCACATTTGTAAGTTCAGGAAATCTCCTGATCTTATCACACGTGGATGGGGTTAATGCAGGTTAACAGGTATTCTAATGATGAAGGTGTTTGTGTAGAAGAAATCATGACTATTTTGTGCTACTGATTTTATGTTTCCTCTTTGTTGGACATGCAATCATTGGTTATCATGTTTTATTTTGTTCATAGGTAGTTTAAGGTTAAAGACAATTAGTATTACATCATCCAACCACGTACCATATTTTTTAATGTAATTAACAGTTGGCATCGTGTATAAACAATTGTTATTAATCAATGTTTAAATAGATATATTTAGAAACTAAGTTGTGGTTGTTTATATGTGATTCAGATTGCTTATATAAGTTGCAAGTAAAGAGGTACTACAAATGTAATATAACACACGCCAATACATGTTATCTTCTTAATCTTTATTATAGGTTCGTTCGAATAGAAACAAAAATGATAGAAAGTACGTGAACTAAGATAAATAGATGATAAACATAAAAAATTCACAATCCATTGAATATCTCTTTATATACAACATTAATTGTTTTATTTGTAGGTCTACCTTCATTGTCAAGTATTAGTAACTTGATTCCATCTCGTCTTGTAACCCTAGATAAAGGTACGTACAATTGACCATGTGTGAAAACTGGTTGCCTTAAGTACAAACCAACCTTAGATAGCGACTGGCCCTGGCTTTTGTTAATCGTCATCGCAAAACATACCGTTATTGGAAATTGCCTCCTTTGAAATGCAAAAGGAATCTTTCTGTCCGAAGGTACCAAATTCATTCAAGGTATGAATGTCCGAGAACCAATATTTCCACCTGAAATTATCTCAGCTTCAATTACACGGCTGTAAAGTTTTGTAACCTTTAACCTTGTACCGTTACACAAACCATTTCGTTGGTCAATATTTCGTAACAACATTACTGGAACACCAACTTTAAGCACTAACCTATGATTTGGTAAACCAGATACTTTAAGACCATTCAGCACGTCGGGTGAGTATATTTTTTGCTGATCAGCATTGCCATCTTCAGTAGGGCATAGACTGTCAGAACTAAGATACTCTTTTTCTTCACCTGGGAAAAGTGCCAACAATCTGTCGTTAATCTCGTGAACCACCTCATTCTTAGGCGCAAGTATAGCTCTAGTACTAAAGTAATTACGATCATTGTAGTTCTCCAATATTGATGGATAGACAAAATCAATCAGGCTAGAAATTGGATCAGATGTGCTGTCAATTAAAAGCTCAGGTGGTATTTCAATTATTGCTTCTCCATCATTCGAACCACCAACATTTCCCTCACCAACGTCCAACAACCATTTTGCAAAATTATTGATCTCTTCAACTTCAAATGATGGTCTTCCAACGGTTAACCTCATGTTTCTAGTTAACATCAACAACTTACACTTCCTCCATAAATAAAATGAACATAATGAGGCATTCACAATTTCTTGTCGTCCACCGTTTGGAACAACAGGTAATATTTGCCTAAAATCACCACCAAAAACAATAACCTTTCCTCCAAATAGAACATCAGATCTGGATGAATTAGAGATATTGAAAATGTCATGCATAGTTCTATCCAAAGCCTCAAATGCATGTTTATGAACCATGGGAGCTTCATCCCATATAATGAGTTTCGTCTGTTGTAGTAATTTAGCTACATCATCGTCAGGTTTAATGTGACAAACGGAATCCTCATTAAGATTCAAAGGTATATGAAACCTAGAATGCGTCGTTCTTCCTCCATCCAACAGCAATGATGCAATTCCGCTAGATGCAACGTTTAATACGATCTCACCTTTTAACCTAATTGAAGCATACAATTTTTTCCATAAAAATGTTTTACCAGTCCCGCCATAACCGTAAACAAAAAATACTCCTCCATTGTCTCCATGAACTTCGTTCATAATTTCTTCATATACTGAACGTTGTTCATCCGTAAACAAATTCACATGACCTTGATAAACATTTTGTAAATCTGTTCTGCCGTATGCAAGCTCTTCGTTAATCAATCGGCAGCGAAAGTTATCTAAAGATGAAGTATCTGGGTAAGGCATTGATACAAATCTTCTAAGCGATGAATTATTTCGCGTTAAAAACTTCTCAATTTCGCATAAAACATAGTTCTTTAGTTGCTCATCAGGAATTGATAAACCTGAGAAAATTCAGAATAACATATAAATTTAATGATAAGTTTTTAGAAACCGTAAGAAAAATATAATATGAAATTTATAATTTTACCTGAAACACGATGATACTTTGAGAATCTGTAAAGAAAATCATATGTCATATACTTCCATGTGCTTTCCCAGACTACTTCAGGTCTAGATAAAGTGCTTGACAGTAACATGGTGGCGAATAAATTGCGAATATAACCTGCGCTACCTGATATATTTGCTTCTTTGATGGCCTTAATGTACTCCGAGTCGTCATCCAACAAACCAAGCGCATAGCAAGCATCTCTAAAAGTATCGTACACTCGACCATTAACTGTTTTAATATCATCAAACGATGTTGGTCCTTTAACTTTGTTAAGAAGAATTCTTAAATAGTACGCTTCACCGGTAGACGGAGAAACGGAATGAATTCTGCCAATTGTTTTTCCTTTTATTCTCGAAACCCATATACGCTGGTCAAGCTTCCACACATAAAAACGTGGAAACTGTCCATATGTTAGTGTACGTGCAAAATTGTCGTTAGGATCTTGATTACGTTGCATCCAAGACAAAAACATTGATGAGTTCACAGATGGCTTGTTTAGCACCTGATTAATATCTTCATCAGGACCGAAACAAACTGTTTATTGTCCAGGAAGATGGAAAGGCAACCTCATAACAGAAGGACTCCTATAATTAACTTCATTCGAAAAAATCCTCCAAGAGGCTTCACAAGCCAATATATACCTACAATCATAATACTCTTTAATTTCATCATTTTCTGCTTGCTCGTTTTCATTATTGCTCGGAACCACAGGAACTGTTGCTCTATTAGGACCTTTATTAATATATTTGAACAGATACTTTATTGACGCCGCTTGGTTGCACCATTCAACGTTTATATGCGCCTGATATCTTTTCAAAAGTTTTTGGTTGTAAGGTACAACACTTCTGTTGTCTAACTCAATTCTATTTTTTAAAACGAAGGAACCAAGCGCATAGCAAGCATCTCTAAAAGTATCGTACACTCGACCATTAACTGTTTTAATATCATCAAACGATGTTGGTCCTTTAACTTTGTTAAGAAGAATTCTTAAATAGTACGCTTCACCGGTAGACGGAGAAACGGAATGAATTCTGCCAATTGTTTTTCCTTTTATTCTCGGAACCCATATACGCTGGTCAAGCTTCCACACATAAAAACGTGGAAACTGTACATATGTTAGTGTACGTGCAACAGTGTCGTTAGGATCTTGATTACGTTGCATCCAAGACAAAAACATTGATGAGTTCACAGATGGCTTGTTTAGCACCTGATTAATATCTTCATCAGGACCGAAACAAACTGTTTGTTGTCCAGGAAGATGGAAAGGCAACCTCATAACAGAAGGACTCCTATAATTAACTTCATTCGAAAAAATCCTCCAAGAGGCTTCACAAGCCAATATATACCTACAATCATAATACTCTTTAATTTCATCATTTTCTGCTTGCTCGTTTTCATTATTGCTCGGAACCACATCAACTGTTGCTCTATTAGGACCTTTATTAATATATTTGAACAAATACTTTATTGACGCCGCTTGGTTGCACCATTCAACGTTTATATGCGCCTGATATCTTTTCAAAAGTTTTTTGTTGTAAGGTACAACACTTCTGTTGTCTAACTCAATTCTATTTTTTAAAACGAAGGAACCGTCATCTCTTCTTCTGTATAAGGGAAATCCGCTACAATCCAAGGTTGAGTGATCTTGAAATTTCTTGGGAAAACCTTTTGAACATTTTCTATCAACCATACATGGAGAGCTCATTCTAGCGTTACCACATGGACCGTGAATCATATGGTCTTTCACAAGCGTATATAGTTCCGGGTCTTGGTTTATATCAGGGATTTCTGCAGAAATAAACTGATCAACATGGTCTACAGTTGGAAGTTTGTAATCATTCTCCATGAATAAGCACATATGCGCATGAGGCAATCCTCGCTTCTGAAACTCAATAGTGTAAACAACTACACAAAAAGGTAAGAAACTGTTACTTATCATTGAGATCATGTTTACAAAAGTAAATTTAATAACATACCAGCTGAAGCTTTTCCAAACAAATGACGGTCTTTCAAATCTTTACAAATTGCATCCAGCTTTATTTTAAAGATTCGCGATAAAATATCAGGCCTATCCTCCGGATTAAGATTTGTGTCCTTAAGAAACCTTTGAACCTCCGGCCACTTGGGATTGCAGGTAATGGTTATAAAAAAGTCGGGATAACCATACCATTTACAAATAGCCATAGCGTCAAGATAGTTTTGCATCATATATCGTGACCCGCCTGTAAACGAAGATGGAAGGAAAATACGTTTTCCAACCTTAGACAAATCTTGTTGGCCGTTATATCTTAGTTTGCGGATATTCTCGTATGTATCAGACCTGAGATCATGTTGCTGAAATCTTATAAAGTTAAGTCGCTCGCTCTCAATCATCGTATAAGCATCAACCAAGAACTGTTGGAATAACCGTCGAGAATTTAGAATCAATGAAAACTGGTTACTACGATCTTGTACACGATACGCAAAAAACTCTCTCATTGTACAATTCGTACGTTTCTTGTTAGTAACATCAATGACACCCCTATGGGGTATGTCAATTCTGTAACCGTCGTCTCCATATGGGAACAAAATAGGATACTGAAGTGCAAGATAGGAAGGATGCAACTCACTTATTCTTTTTAATGACCCTGTTTGTGTCTCGACAACGATATCTCTATTCTCAAGAGCGTTATCAATATCTCCAACAATAAGAGCAGCAACCTCGGAGGAAGTAGGTAAGTTATAAGTCCGACCATCTTGTTCTCTTTTCCCAATAAGGCGAAGCTTTAAAGTAGTATTAGGATTCTGTTGGAAGCAATCTCTAACCATCCTATAAATTTTCAAAAAGCACATTGTTGGCATCCAACATTGCTTTGATTTGTTGTATCAGCTTATTATCAGTTTCGTCTGAAGAAGTTGATGAGGAAGCATCGTCTGAAGACCTGTTTCATAAAATTGACATAGTAAGTAAATATATAGTTAAAATAAATGTTATTAAAAAAAAGGAGTTTATGCATGGTACCTAAAAACTGATTGCCTGTTTGCTAAATCATTTTCAGTATCGTATATGTATAACTGACAAAATTTAGGTTTCCCTCCGTTTTCTGGCACAAGACTACCAATAGAATGATAATTTTCACCACTAATTCTGTAGCAAAAAGGAGCATTACCAGTATTAACGGTGTGGTCAACCTTACCACCCATTGACGTAAACGCGAACATAGAATTGTAACGTCGAATGTTCTTCAAAAAGTGCCTGCTTTCATTATTATTGGACATGAATAGACTTTTATAATAAGGTGTCGCAGATTTGTAATCAGGTAACACAACTTTGGCATAACCACAACATAACATATGACATATTTTGCCACCCTCTTTTCTTCCGCTTCCTTTCTCTGCATCCCATAACTTTGCATAACAAACTTCACAAGTAATAACTTGATCACCATGATCCAAATAATCTGTTAAAACATACAACATTAGAGTTATATATACAACATTCATTACAATAATAAGATATACATATTTAAGACTTGATATTTTTACACTATGTAGCATTACTTATCAACAAACCTAACCTGTAGAAACACCTTTATAAGGATCTCGTTCTAGGTTTCCTCTGTGGTCAAGTCGATCATTGGTATAGGAGATGAAATACGTGGTTTGCATACCAACTTACGTTTCCTAGATGATAGCCTTGGCAAATTACAGTTCAATGATGATGTGCGGGTTGTTGATGTGATGCCAGTTGAAATATTAATTCGAAAACCATTTGCTCTCGTTGTCAGATTGCTGGTACTACAACTAATGTTACCTAGTACAATTGACAAAAAGCATACTCAAAATATCGATGCAAAACAATACAAACATAATAAAATATATAGACATTAAATTAATAAATTACTTACGTGTTACCATACTTGACGGACTTGGAGTAACATTATTAGCCACATCAGGAGTGGATTCAAAATTGTGACAACCAATAACATTGACTATGTTATCCGATGTAACACCTATGGTAGTAGATCTTCTTTTGTCAATAATAGATCTAGGTAATCACATGTTATCTCTATCCTTGTTTTGTAGAATCAGAGTCACTAATAGAAAATATTAAAGCACAAAAAATAAATTCATTGTCACGTATTTATATAAAATTTAATTCTTTCTAAATGTGATTAAAATAATATATAAAAAATTAAACAACTGTATAGCTTCTAAAATAACATACCATCAGGTGAAACTGGATGATGTTGTGTAACACACGGAGTGAAAGTGGAATTAATATTGGTGGATACAATATTGAGGGATGACGATGTAGTTCCTCCATTTGATCTCTTATTATCCAAGTATAACTTCCTTAATTTCCTTCTATGAGATGCCTCGTCTCGAGTAACAATTGGGAGGACAACTAACAGAAAATCGTAGACATATTGACAAAAATTATAATCAACAAACAAAAACAAATCAAAATAGTTAGTTGTAAATAAAGAAAGGATAATTTTCATTTTGTTATAAAAATATATAGTTAAAATAATGCCATTGGTTATGCTTGATAAAGGTCTTCTGCCTCGTCGAACTTTGAAGAGACATAAATAAAAAATTTGAAGAATTAATAAACAATTCGAGCATAATAGTTAGCTAACTAAGTAGGCGTAAAATAATCGAAATGGACAATGAGAGAATTAGTGTTATACCGTTAACAATGTCGGTGGATGTGTTTCCATTTCGGTGAACTGCGCATAAATATATATATATATATATACACTCAAATAGTTGTTAAACTAATTATCATGTGCCCGCTAATTTTAAAGTTATTGTTTTTTAGGATTGAGCAGGAAAAAAGCTGAAAAACTTTAAATAACTTACCATCCTGAGTGTTTTCTTTATCAATGTCATTGTATATGGAGTCAGTCTTTGGTCGTTTAGGCATTGCTGGAAATTTAAAAAAAAAGTGTTACATTAAAGAGTTGGTATGTTGGATCACATGTTAAGTAATATTTAATCAATCAAGATTCATATATAAACTGTAACAAACCATTATGGTGGTAATTGTGTACATCGATCTCTATTTTATACGGACTCATAAATCATAAAATTTATGTAAACAGATATAAAAAAAGCAGTTGCACACCAGTCTATATCAACAATAGAATGAATTCACATTAATGAACCAAAAATAATATGAAAAAATCATAATTTCTAAAAACAAAATAAAACAAAAAAATTATATAAATAAAGTAAGTACTTGGGAACAATAAAAAATAGAACCAAAACAATTTATATAACTTCTAACTAAAAGGAGAAATAATAGTCTCTATAAATAACGCTCCATTAAGTCCGTTAAATGTATCAACATCTGGTAACTAATGCAACTCTTCGTCCGTTAGTTTAACGGTAACCATATGTCCCCAATCACTCATTAAAATCCATGTGTTGTACTCCATTATATGTGGTTGGTTCCGCCTACTTTGGAAAGAAACTGTTTGAGAATTCTGAAAAGATAAAACCTTATGCCATACTTCACCGTCGAGTTTGAAGAGTTCAACAATAAGCTCTTCAGGTTCGGAAACAACGAACATGTGAATCTTCCGATTTAATGTGATAAGATGCCCTTGGCTAAGAATAAGATCTTTACTCAAAGGAAACTTAATAAGTTTGAATGTTTTAGATAAAACATCAAAAGCAACTATAAACTTCTTTCCAATTACCCACCAAGATTGTGAAACAATGAAGTATACAGTCTTAGCGGATAGTGTTCCAACAGACCACGCATAAGAACTTGAACCAAATTTAGTTGCATTCATGAATTCGACATCTCTCCATATACTAAAACGTCGAGAATAGACACTTACAAATACATTATTGTATCGACGTTTGATGTGGAGTACTTTAAGGTCGTTAGATTGATCGCAGTAGATAGCGCCAGTATCATATTCGTGAGCGTATCCATGTTTAGGGTAGTCATCAGATAAAATAGTATACCAATTAGTAGTTGGATTCCAAAGGATAAGTTTTCTAATACAGTAGACTAATAAAAGTCCGTCGAGAGAAGAAAGAAAACGTAATGACAGTGGTGGAGTCTCGAAAGGAAAAGATATACTTTTTGTTGAACCAAATTCAATCTTGCCACAGATCACGTTATCAACATCTATTGACATATCATTCAAAGATATTAGCTTCCAATTTTTAGCTTTATTAAGGAATACACAATGCAAAATGGCAAACTGATTAGTTGATAATTCTGCACACCATGCTTTACTAACACATTTGAATCGACAAATTGATTTTGCAGGGAGCCTAGACAAAACTTCCACGACGAAGGTGTCAAAATCAATAGCTTCCATGATCTGAACTACATCGGAAGAAAAAAAAATATAAAATACATAACAATGATGATTTGTGTAGATATCTATATATATATTAATATAAAGATACATTATAATCACAGCATGTAAGTTAAGTGAATTATACTATGCGAAAACAAATATTGTGAAAAAAAAAACATCCAAGTTCAAATAAAATGTTAAATCATTAGAATAACAATAGATTAAAATACAAAGTGAACATGCTAACCGAGTTCAAAGGATGAAACACCAGGAGCAAATTAGCAACGGAAGAAATGTGTTTTGATCAATTCTGATTGAATCAGCCAATACAAAATAAAATGGTGATATATAACTAACAAATTGAAACAACTCTATATCAATATATAGAGAGAGAATATACAAAAAAATGGAAATATATTTATGTAATATGTTACTTTTGGAAGTGATTAAATTGTAATATAGATTTCCATAAATAAATTTACTTACCTTATATTCAATAATTTTTAAGGAAAATGAGATTGATCACATCTTTCAAATTAAATAACAAAATTGTATTGTGAAAATATGAAGATTGTAACTACTTACTAAAATAGATATATCAAACACTAACACCATTGAACCTATTACAAAATAAGTTATTGGTATCATTACAAAACATCTAAACAAACTAAACCATAGTAAAGTAAGCAAAGTTTTGATGTTCATCAACAAAACCACCAAAATGTATCTATTTAAAAGACTAACAAACAACTTACCAAACCATAGCTGTTTTAAACAAAATGTATACCAGTCTTCCTTAGATGGAAGTTACATCATTCAACACAATTTTCCTCTGTGAAGTTACATATGTGAAGTGCAGCATGTGTCCAAACTCCACATGGTTATCTTCCATGAATTTCCTCCAACCATCAACGACGCAACGTAACGTACCACCGTTTAACTCAGTCTTTGTTTCGTAAACTTCAACATCACCATTCATGTTTTGCACAGATAGAGGTTGCAAGTTTTCAGACATGCCTGCTCTATTTACAACCTCAACAGGAAGCCGCTAAATGCATTGAAAGAAAACAAAATATAAGTGAATAGAAAAATTTTTAAAAATATGACGGTAAATAATGAAAAAAAACCTACCAGTCTATGTTCTCCTTTACGACTAAAGTTGAAGAATTCAGGATCGATGCCGACACCGGAAACTTTGTGTGCATTCCTTGTAACCTTCTTTCGATGCTTCACATTTTGAACAGCAGTTAACAGTTTCTTTGGCTTGTTTAAGAAAAAAAATATATAGAGGTAGTTAACACCAAATATATTATATATTGTACAATTAAAGTTATTATGTACAAAAATTACTTATGAAATTGGATAACATACTGCTTTGGCTGGGAAAGAATTATTTTACTTAAAGAAATTTACAAATAATAAATACACTTTGTACGACTTATAAACAATTTAGAACATTGAATCTAAACGAATTCACTTTTTACTAAATTAATACTCGTTTAATTATACTCGAACATGAATCTCAAGAGATTCAAGAATACCACAAAAAGCTAAAATATCAAAGATTATATAATTTGAATATTAAAATTGTTATTCACAAACAATTATAAACTTTCTATGATACCTTATGAATTTTACTAAGCAAATAATGACAATAAAAACGGATATTAGTAAAATTAGTAAAAATAATTTAAATATTTAATACCTTGACGGTTTCAGCAGATGGACGATACAGAACAGAATCAGATTTTGTATAACGTTTTCGCCCTTTGCATTCTTTGTTCAAATTCTCGACTGTGTCGGATCCGTCGGGAAAATTTTAGCTTTTCCTTTTCCTTTAACCTGTTGTGAAATAATAGAGTTCGCATATCCATTATTTACATCTTATTTGTTTTTATAAACTTAAAGCTAAAACTATAGTGCATCATATTTGATATACAAAATATTATATATTTTGAAAAAAAAGGCTAAAAACCAACACATACCAAATTTAAATTCGATCTAATCAAGATGCAGTTTATTTTTCTAATATACTAAACTTATTAAATTAATATGACAATGTCATCAGTACTTAAATACTATTTGACTGGTGGTAAACTTACATCTTGCATTGTCTCTTTAATATGAACCTTCTTCGGTGTACGTGACGGGACTGTTCCTGATGGACTTTCATCCTCCTCTATGTCCTGGAAAACATCATTTTGAACATAAATAAAAGACGGGTAAACATGGATACAAAATGTATTAATTAATAGATACAAACCTTCAACAACGTTTTAAAGTAATCGGCCTTAGAGATCTGAAATACATCACCATCATCAGATTCAACCTTCTTGCTCAACCTTATGTCAACCTCGTCTCGATACACGGTTAAGCCAAACATAACATCATCAAGTTTTTCAAAAACTAGTAAATCATCTTCTTGAACGCCAAGATCGTTGCAAAGTTGAGTCCAGCCTTGTGAAAATACATAGTTTGAATTAAACTTACTTGTTGACACTATCCACGGAGAACCCTTATAGTTTATTTCATATGAGGCAGCCAATACATTGTCTTCAAATCATTGTTGAACAAAAGAATCTTCAATGATCTACATAATATGAAACATAAGACATTGAATGTTCATTTATACGTTAGATTATAAAGTGTGAAAAACATGTTAACGATAAAATGTAATGAAATTAAATGAGATTAAGTACCGTAAAACCCAATCTTAGATGACGATTAATTGTAAAATAAGATTGATCACAGACACCGTTAACATAAGATGAAAGATGGAGACCAAAATGGTTAATTGGAAGAAAGGTCAGCAAACAATCCTTTTGAAGTTTGAGTTTTGAAACAACTGTTTTCCAGCCATCAGTTAAGACTGGCATACATTGTACTTGTTTCAACATTACGACCCATTTTTTCCCACTTTAGTGATATATACGCAGCTTCCTATCGGCCCAATCCTCTCCATAGAATTGAGTAACAAAGGTGATCGGGACATCCTGTATATATATTAATATTAACTATATTTAGTATTATAAGTTTCAAAAATCAAAATACTAAAAAATATTACTTAAAAAACTGAATTTTAGGTAACATAAAGAATGCTTACTATACTCAATGATGATGGGTTCAGAAGATACTTTACAAAAGAAGTATACATTTTCAAACCTGCAATAACAAATATGCTAAGACGATTGATTTCAAAAAACAAAGAATTTCACATTCTCGTACTTTACCGAACACTACTCTATAAAGTATACACAAAAAACACTACAGACAGACCACTATTTCGACTATAAATACTGAAGATTCAAATCATGAAAAAACCAAAGTTATATGGTTCAAAAATTCATATTTTCTATGACCTTACATACAATATTATAACTAACTTTAATGATTCTGAAATTTAAAGTTCTTATACCCGTATCTATCAAATTTTAAGTGAATGATTAAATACAGAATCATCATTTAACGTTTATGTCTAAAGTAGGATCGGTATATACACACAAGTTGAACATAGCATAACAAAAATAAACTACAAACACTAATTTTCTAACAATTAAAGACTCAATCTTACAAAAAACAACAATATAAACGGTTAAGATTCGAAGTATATCAATGTAATGGTAAAAAATCAACGATAGAAACGATTAAATCAAAAATTTATGAATAATCTGAAGGAACTTAAATGTTTTTACCTTTAAATCAAGATTCCAAGCCCTAGTTCCGGCGCCGAAAACCTAAAGAACGATGATTCCAGCGATAATCCGATTTGTAGTTCTGGTCGCCGATCCACTTTCTCCTTGGGATGATAAGAGCGATGATTTGATGGTAGAGTATGGTAAGGACAACGTCCATAATTACAACCGCCATTTGAAATGTTACATAAACATCCCCTATAGTTTGAAATTTGACGAAAATAAAATGGATTTAACCATAAATTAAAACAACACCCTTTTATGTTCAACTAATGGTTAATAAATATTGAAGAAAGTGTTAAATTATTAGTATTATTATTACATTAGTACATATGTAATAAATTAGTGAATTCGTAAATGTTGTTAAAATTTGTTGTATTCAATTTTTAATTTTTTATATTAAATTTATATAATTAAGTTTAAAAAAAACGTAACCTCCAATTATGACATATGTTAATATAACATATAGTGTAACCTCCAATATATTAAGCAGGAATAATGAAAGGTTGTTAATCTATTTTATAAACAAAATAATAAATCGAGATATATTAATAATTAATAATTAAAGAATGTATGAAAAGTGGGTTAATAAACGATAAAAAGGAGTGTATGAGCAAAAAATGTTTAAATATAATACTAAGGAAACAAATAATTTTATACTTCATTCTGTATCCTAAAATAATTTAAGGAACATCTTCTTCAATGACTTCTTCTTTACACTCTATTTTAACACGTGCAAGACGACGTTCAGTGTTCGTCTGAAATTTTCATGTCTTCTTTAATTTGATTCCATCCAGTAGTGAAATAAATGACCATGCTTCTCCATAAAAACCAACCATGTATGGTTAGGAAAAGCAGTTAGAGTAACATGGCTGGTAG
The DNA here is from genome assembly GCF_002127325.2 of Helianthus annuus. Taxonomy (NCBI): domain Eukaryota; kingdom Viridiplantae; phylum Streptophyta; class Magnoliopsida; order Asterales; family Asteraceae; genus Helianthus; species Helianthus annuus. Next base: position 153,762,030 of record NC_035437.2, on the reverse strand, counting down.
GTATTGTGTTCTTCAACTTATGATGAACAAAAAATCTATTGATAAGCTGTAAGTCAAAAATAAATAATTATGTTAAAAAAAGTTTAATAAAATTAGTCAAAAGCTAATATAGTATAAATATAAAAAAAATAAATACCAAATGCTCTTTATGTTCACAAAACTGTGATGTTTGGCAGTATAAGAAATCATCTTGAGTAAGTGCCAAATCTTGATAGAAGTATATGAGTCGAAAAGTTAGACTACCTTCGTACAAAAATAAAAGCAATGACTTATTTGGTAATAGTAGTGACTGTATCATGTTAAACCATCCATCATGAAAAAAATATGAAGACCCTGCTTGTCTAACCCTGTGTAACGCCTCGTATTTTCGATCTTTCTAATTATAGCTTGATGACTTGTACTTTCCAATTCAGTAGTTCGTACTCTCGTTTATTCCCAATTTCATTTCGAGACTTGAATCATAATGAAAAATGCATTATTTTAATCACATGTTTGCTTGATTTCTATGTCGTGAAATTACACGTTGAAACACGTTGAAACTATGTTAAGCACGTAAAAACAGTGAAATTCCATCTAAATCTCAGCTCTTAAATTCATCGCTGCCAAGAGATTACCCTAAACCGTACGAAAATTGGGAATTCGTACGTTAATTCGGTTGAAATATCAAAATTTGGGTTAAAATGATTTTATACTATTTTATTAGTATTTTAAATAAATAAATTAATAATTAAAATTAAATAAATAAATAAATATATATTAAAAACTGAATTTTTATTGATTTTTAAGTATTTTTGTTAGTTAACCTAACCCCGTTAGAAAACTCAGTTAGTGGCTAACCCAGTTAGTTGGCTTGTTATTTAAAAAAAAGGGGTTTTATGCGCGTGACCAGGATCGAACTCGGGACCTTATGCTTAACAAACGAACAACTACCCACTCGGCCGGGCATGCCACATCCATTTAGATTAGGAAACTAATTAATGTTATACGTTTATTCGATCAAACCAAATTTCAAATCAACCGCCCAAAGAACCAACCGCGTAACAGCCTTTCCTTTCTTGTTCCTCGTTGATGAACTTGATCTCCGGTCAATCAATCTATCCCTGATTTTCCGGTTACCATCCTTGCCATGTTTCCATAATACAACCAACCCGAAACCCCCTATAAATAACCCGACACCCCCACCACCGAACTCGCACACATCACCCTCCTCCTGTCTACACCACCGCAGCCGGAACCCACAAACCTGCAACCTCCTCCCTCCGCCGCTGATTGCCGGAACTTCGCCGGAGAAGACGAAGTGCCGCCGGAAACAACCATCCTCCGGAAGTCCGCCGGAGAAGAAAAGCCGGTCCGGTAACCGTTTCCGAACTTTTTTTTTCTATATATATGTGCAGTTTCGTTTACTTTACACAGTTTTAATATTATTATTATTATAATTACTATTATTATTATTATTATTTAAACAGATTATTAATAAAGTATTATTATTATTATTATTATTATTAAAACAGATTTATTTTAAATCAAATTTTATAACAGAATTTTTATCTCTGTTTTATTTATTTTCAGAATTTATATTTCAGTATTATTACTTATTTAAAAATCAGAAATCTATATCTCAGAAATTTTACTTATTTAAAAATCAGAGTTTATATATTAAATCAGAATTAACATTTTATATATATATCAGATTATTAGTTTAATTTATTAAATCAGAATTTTTATATATATTAAACATAATTATTGTTATTTTCTGATTTATTATTTAAATCAGAAATTTATATTTTTAAATCAGAAATATTATCAGGTTTATATTTTTAAATCAGAAATATTATTTTCAGAATTTATATTTAAAATCAGATTTATATATTTTTAAATCAGAATCATTATTTATTATAAATCTGTATTTATACTTTAAAACAGAAAAATATTATTTAGTATTTAAATCAGAAATTATATTTTTATTAAATCAGAATTATTAATTTATTAAGACAAAATTTATACATTAAAATTTAGAATTCCTATTCAGAATTATCATTATATATATATATATATATATATATATAATCGGAATTATTATATGAATAGATTTACTATCTCATTTAGATTAGCAATATTATTTTAGATTATTAATCCATAATATTTATATAAATATATATATTAGAATTATTGTTATTAAGTATATACTATTTATATAATCAAATTTTTTTTAGTAATAGTATTATTAATCAGTATTCATTTTTATTTATTTACTTATTTACAAATAATTTGTCGTATATATAAGCATATGAATATTATTTAGAAATGTTAATTCCAAATTTTATAAAAGTCTTGATCCCTAAATTCCCAATAATTAATCAAATCCTCAAAATTAATAGGGTGATTCTCTTGTGCACATCCTCTTGGGAAACTCCTGATTCTTAATCTTGTTCCAAGAAATACGCAACGCACTCTAAGGTGAGTATACATGACCCATTTTCGTTTTACACTTTTGGGTGCAATATGTATTACATATCAAACATCACAACACATTAAACATTTTATGCACACTCATTCCATATTCTATGTGACACACTCTATTCATGTTAGACATGTTATGCTACTGTAAACACCTAATGACTATGTGTTCATTAACTTCGTACAAGCCTCCCCTAACAATGGTAGCGCTATAGGTTGAGAAACGCCCCTCCTGTTCTATGAGCAGGTATTGTTAGGTTAAACTATGTCAACCTACTCAAACTCGTTTGGGTACACTTTAATTGCGTTAAACTTTGGTTTGGGCACATAGAGTAACATCGTTTAGAGTATATACTGTTAACATGATATTGTATTTCACATTTGGAATTGAGTAAACATTTTAAACATGTATATGCTATGTATGAAAACTTGTATACTCGCCAACATATTTTTGTTGACATTATTTTAATACATATTGCAGGTTGAAAGTACAAGATTCAAGAATCAAGCTAGGATGGCTTTAGAAACCCATATTAGTTATAAACTTTGTTTGGATTTATGTTTTGGGATACTTGAAACTTTGTATTATCCTCCAGCTTTAATAAAATGATTAAATTTATATTGTCACAATTAGTGTTATGTTGTTTTGAGCAATTTGTTCGTCTCATCCCGATGTTTCCGCCATCGGTTGGGGTGTGACAGATTGGTATCAGCGCCATAACTATAGGGAATTAGGTAGGATTGCCTTACTTTCCCCTAGTCTATAGTAGGAGTACTCTGATACCAGATTGGTATCAGAGCCATAACTATAGGGAATTAGGAATGCCTTGCCTAGTCTATAGTTTAGGAGCTTTCTCACTATGTGATGCTTAAAACAACTTCCTTTCTATCTCCTTCGCTTCCCTCTATTCTCTTGGACTTTTAATATACATGCCTTTCCTAAGGCTAACACAATACACACTTGGAGGCTTTGAAGACACTCTTACAACACAATCGAAATGATTCATCAAGACAGGGGTGATTCCCACACTTGGTGATGATTTTCACTCAGCTATACTTTGATTTTTGCACGAAATCTACCCTCAAGTTAGGCGTGATATCCAAACCTTGATGGGAGTTTTCCATTTCATATTCTAGTGGACCCTTATCTTAGGATAAGTACCAACCACGTTAGGGTACGATGTTATCAAGTTAGAGGTGATACTCGCATCTTGTTTAACTAGTCCCACTCCTCGATTTTCGCTCTCGCCAAAGTCTCGATTTCCCAATCGATTAAGAACGTGTAGTAACTGGAAGGGTTAGGTACCGGTAGTCGGGACGTCCTGTCTAGGCTTGGCATTCGTATAAATCCATTAAGGACCCGTTGCCTACCTGGGGACCATCGATGAGAGTACTAATACCTATAGGCCAAAGCACGTTTTCTTAATTCGAAAAGGACTTCGATTCACTTTGGAATTGTCGTATGTTACGTTCCGTGACAATCCATATTTTACGATAACTCTCTTTTTATGTTATCTCAATTTCTATGTAATTTTACATTGAGCGTTATCTTCATTTCTAGCTAGGAGACATATTTCGCACTATTGTCGTAACCTAAAACAATTAATGATACTCTTTCGTCAACAAATTAAATTTATTATGCTTTCATTATACATGTTACACTATGTGAAAATCTATGACATTTCATTCATTTTATTCTATGTGAACAACAATGTGAAACAATGTGCTACATGTTGCATTCATAAAAACAAAATCTTTTAAACATTATGATCAAGTCTCACTCCTATTTCATTTGGAATTCATAGATGTCTTCATCTCGTCAAATCTCTTCCAAAAAGTCCAAGGCCAACTCTCAGAACAAGATGATGGCATTTATGGCCAAACAGTTCGCTCGTCTTATCCCCAAGGTTGTGACTGAGATCCAAGCTTCCAACACCCCAAACTCTTCCATTGACTCCAAAGTTGCCCAACCTAAGCCAATTACCTTTAACTACAAGCATTTTGCCTCCTGCCACCCAAAACCCTTCACTGGCCAAGAGGGTGTCACTGCTATTGTGACACTCGAGGTTTTTCCGAACGATCACCTTGTAACATTTTGTGTATATATATATATTAGTAAATGAAAACGTGATTTTTACTTGATATGTGACGTATGTATGTATTATATATGTAAATATGAGAGCCGAAACCACGACCCGAGACCATGACTCGCAACCGGGCGGTTGCGAGTGGGTCACTCGGTTGCGAGTGGGCCTTTGGGCCGTAACCGGTTTGGGTCGAAACCCCCAAGCCCAACCCGAAACACCCTATGAATATATATCCCACCTCCTCCTCATTTCCTTCATTTGTTACACCAAACAAACACACACCTCTTCTATTTTCTCTCAACTAAAAACCCCAAGCCAACAACATCCAAACTCTTCCAAACTTTCGGTTCAAGCTCAAGGATCTCGGACAAGGAAACTCGGTCAAGACCAATTCGGACACTCCATCTTCTCGGTTCTCTTTTCTTTGTTTTCGGCTCCTCCTTTCATAACCGGTTAGTGTTATCTTTGTGTATCTTTTGTGTATAAGATTTATGTGGGTTAAATGAACTAGAAATATTATGCTTGGTTAGAAATACTATGCATGATTTTTAGGAAGATTGTGAAGTTTTGACTATGTGTGTTAAACCCTATGTATGATACTTGCTAACATGCTTAAATGGTTATGGAATAATGGTTTAAGGATGTTTAGGGCCAACCGAGTTATGTTAATGCCACTAAGTGTATGTTTTACTTGTTCTTGCATATTAATCTTGTTAGAAATAGGTGATTTTCGGTCCAAAATGTGTGATTATGTTGGCATGAAAACCCTAGAAAAACTATGAACTTGATGAACTTGTTGAAGATAGTTTGAAGATTTTAAAATGGTAATGTTTGATCTATTGTTGTATATGGTCAAAATTAGGAAAAGTGTTTGTAGAAACCCTATTGGCTGTTTCCAAATATGGGTCTGATTTCATATGTACAATTTGGACTGTCTTTTCTGCATCATCACGTGTATATGAAAGTGACAGATTACGACTCGCAACGACAGCATTCCGACTCGCAACGACAGCATTCCGACTCGCAACGACGGTATTACGACTCGAAACCACACGGTTGCGACTCGCAACCAAAGCATGACAAGTCGAAACCACGAGATTTCGACTCGAGACTACGACGGTTGCGACTCGCAACCAACACGTGACAACTCGAGACCACGATTGCGACTCGCAACCATAACGAGACAAGCCGAGACCACCTGGTTGCGACTCGAGACAAGCTGGTTGCGAGTGGGCTGTCCATTTTGGTTATTGGGCCATTCTGTGTTAACTTGGACTATCTGTTAAATGGACTATGTGATGCGGTTGACTGTTTAATTGTTTAGGCCGGCCCAATAACCCAATGACTGTTTACTTATATGCTTGATACGTGCCTATATGTGTTTTACGTGAATGCTTGTGCACCGAACCTGACCTATACCGGTAACCATGTTAGGACGTGGTGACCAACGTGATTGACAAGTAACCTAAACCTACCGAGCAACCCAAGGTGAGTTCACAACTTAAAAGCATGCGTCCCGGTGGTTTGGGACACGAGACTAACAACCCTATCCCCTGGTAAAAGGGGATACCATTTACATACTTTCCCTGGTTATTGGGAACACAACTTACTTTTCCTTCCCGGGTATTGGGAAACCTTTTGGTTAATTTCTGTTTATACGGATTGCAACTAACGGCACTAAACGAAACTCTATCACTCAAGTCCCTACTACAAATACCGATTAGTCGCCGGGTTAGGCGAGCGGGTTATTAGTTGATAGCGCTATTTAGGTGTTTACCAGCCTCACACCGTGCCCTGGTCTGGGACGGGCGTGAACTAATGTACTCAGATATTCGTCAATGATGATAGAACATTGACATCGGGGCATCCTGCGGATACGCAACGGTTACCTAGTGTTCGGTATTGGAAAAACAGTTTAGTCGCTAACTTTTGGGGTAGCTCCCCAGGGCATGTATAAACGGATAAATTAACCGGCGAAACAAAGTTTTTGGTAATTAAAACTGGACAACTAGTGAACTCACTCAGCATTATTGTTGACCCCTTACTGCATGCTTTGCAGGTAACCAGTGACGAAGGAGCTTGCAGCTTGGGAACGTGTAGTGTCTGTTCACCCTTGTGTTGGGTGTTACCTTATTTTGAATCATGAACTTTGTTTTAAACTACCTTACTTATGCTTCCGCTATTTATTACTGTTTTGAACTTAACACTTTAAACTCTGAACTTAATATTTGCTAAGCTTATGATTAGTAAGTATTACTTTTGTTATCAACATAAGTATTCAGTATAATTGGTGGCTGGATCCTGGTCGGTCACGCCCCCGAAGCGGGTGTTATCCGCAGGTGGATTTTGGGGGTGTGACAGATTGGTATCAGAGCCATTGGTTATAGTGAACTTGGTTTTAAAAAGGGGAAAATCTTTTTGGAGAAAACCAGACTATAACCCGTGACTCGCGACGACACTACACTCCAAGTGCAAGGCTCGACACATTTGACCTCATAGCTCGGACCAGTGTTTACTTGTTTGCTTTATGTTTCCTGTTATGATATACGTACTAGTGTGCCTAAACTAGATAGATACACCTCTCTCTTCTATCTCATTCTCGCTACACTACGACATCACACTCATACTGTGTTTTCTGGTTATGAAGACAATGAGTGGACGCGGAAGAGGAAACATTAACATGACGCAGGCTCAGTTCACTAACCTGCTCAACACAGTGGCTGCGGCTTTTGCAGCCCACCCCATAGGTAAGCTCGTTGCTTTAGGATGTATAGATCCTACCGCCACATCGACTTTTCGCCTCTAAACCTATACGCTTCGCTTCTCACGAACAGGTCAGCATGCACCGGCGCAACCACCAGTGTGTACTTTCAAAACTTTCATGGATTGCAAGCCTCTCCCTTTCAACGGCACTGAGGGTGCCATAGGTCTTCTGCATTGGATTGAGAAAATTGAAGCTGTTTTTGCCGTTTGCGAGTGTCCTCCTGCAAATTGGGTGAAATTTGCTACTGCTACGCTTGAAGGAAGCGCGCTTTCTTGGTGGAAGGCGCAGATTCAGATGTTTGGGTTGGAAACTGCTAATGCTACGGCATGGGAGGATTTCAAGGATATGATTAAGGATGAATACTGTCACCGGGATGACATCCACAAGCTTGAGAACGAGTACTATGAGCTCAAGATGGTTGGGTCAGAGATTGAAACCTACACCAAGTTGTCCAATGACTATGCTGCTCTCTGCCCGAACATGTCCCGACCAATGTACCGAAGGATCGAACTGTATATCAAAGGTTTGGCTCCAGAGATTCGAAGCCATGTCACTTCAGCCAACCACACTACCATTCAGCCGATTGTTCGACTTGCTCACAAACTTACTGATCAGGCCGTAGAAGAGGGCCGGTTGCCCAAAAGGATCAATGCTACCGTCGGAACTTCTAGTGACAACAAACGTAAGTGGGAAGGAAATCCAAGCAAGGATGCTAACCCCACTCAGGCCCCAGCACAGCAAAGGAAAACCGAAAACAACAAGGGCGCTCAACAACAGGGTGGCTATCGTGGAAACCACCCCAAGTGCAACAAGTGCAATCGACATCACAGCGGGCAGTGTGTGAAGGGTCAGTGTCAGCGATGTAACAAAATGGGGCATGAGGCCAAGGATTGCAGAAGTCAGTTCCCAGCTAGACAGAACCAGCAGCAACCCCAACAGCAACAGCAGCAGGGAAACAACCGGGCATGTTTTAAGTGTGGAGCTGAGGGGCACTTTAAGAAGGATTGCCCTGAACTGAATCAGAATCGCAACAATAATCAGGGAGCTGGGAACAACAACCAGAACAACAATGCTGGGAATGGTGCTAGAGGAAGGGCTTTCGTGATTGGAGCTGGTGAAGCAAGGAATGACCCCAATGTCGTGACGGGTAAGTTCCTACTCGATGATCGTTATGTTTCTGTGTTATTTGATTCCGGTGCCGATGCTAGTCATGTATCCCTACGTATTAGTAAGAAGCTTAAGCGTCCGCTTTCGTTACTAAGTTCTCCTCATATCGTCGAGTTAGCTAATGGTAGAAGCATCGAAGCCTCACATGTTGTCAAAGGCTGCAAACTAGAGTTGTCTGGTCAGACATTTAGTATCGATCTTTTCCCTGTTACTCTTGGAAGCTTCGACGTCGTTATTGGTATGGATTGGTTATCCAAGCATCGCGCTGAGATCCTCTGTCAAGAGAAAGCAGTTCGTATTCCTCGCCGTTCTGGCAAACCCCTCATTGTACAAGGTGGCAAGGGTGGAGAAATCTCCGGCATTATCTCGTTCTTGAAGGCCCAGAAGTGTTTACGGAAAGGGCACACCGCTATCTTGGCACTTGTTACCAACACGCAGGAAAAGGAAAAGAGGATTGAAGACTTTCCAGTAGTACGCGACTATCCCGAGGTATTTCCTGAGGAATTACCTGGACTCCCTCCCCATCGTCAGGTCGAATTCCAAATCGAGCTAGCTCCCGGAGCAGCGCCTATAGCTCGTGCACCTTATCGACTAGCCCCCGCAGAATTGAAGGAACTCTCTATTCAACTACAGGAACTTTTGGATAAAGGATTTATCCGTCCTAGCTCATCACCCTGGGGAGCACCGGTACTCTTTGTTAAGAAGAAGGATGGCACGTTCCGAATGTGCATAGACTATCGTGAGTTGAACAAGGTTACCATCAAGAATCGTTACCCTCTCCCGCGAATCGACGATTTGTTTGATCAACTGCAAGGATCGAGCTACTATTCTAAGATTGACCTGCGATCAGGCTACCATCAGTTAAGGGTCCGTAACGAAGACATCTCCAAAACTGCATTCAGAACTCGTTATGGTCATTATGAATTCCTCGTTATGCCCTTTGGAATGACCAACGCCCCTGCAGTGTTCATGGATCTCATGAACCGGGTATGCAAACCCTACCTCGACAAATTTGTGATCGTGTTTATAGACGACATCTTGATCTACTCGAAAAGTCAGGAAGAGCATGAACAGCACCTACGCCTTATCCTCGAACTCCTTCGCAACGAGCAACTGTATGCCAAGTTCTCGAAATGCGACTTCTGGCTTCGAGAAGTCCATTTCCTTGGGCACGTGGTTAACAAGGACGGAATCCACGTCGACCCAGCTAAGATCGACTCTATAAAGAATTGGCCTACCCCTAAAACTCCCACTGAAGTTCGCCAATTCTTGGGATTGGCAGGTTACTACCGCAGATTTATTCAGGGATTCTCTAAGATTGCACAACCTCTCACGACACTCACTCAGAAAGGCGTCACCTACAAGTGGAATGAAGCACAGGAATCTGCTTTTCAGAGGCTTAAGGATAACCTCTGCAGTGCTCCAATTCTCTCGTTACCTGAAGGAACGGACGACCTTGTGGTTTACTGTGATGCGTCTATTCATGGGCTCGGTTGCGTGTTGATGCAACGCGAGAAAGTCATTGCTTACGCATCCCGACAACTTAAGACACATGAAAGGAACTACACAACACATGATTTGGAACTGGGAGCGGTAATATTTGCGCTTAAGATATGGAGACATTACCTGTACGGTACCAAGTGCACCATTTACACCGATCATAGGAGTCTCGAGCATATCTTCAAGCAGAAGGAGTTAAACATGCGACAACGCCGATGGGTCGAACTTCTGAATGATTATGAATGCGCCATCAAGTATCATCCGGGCAAGGCCAATGTTGTGGCAGACGCCCTCAGCCGGAAAGACACTATACCAAAGCGCGTGCGAGCATTACAACTTACCATCCAGTCTAGTCTTCCTACCCAGATTCGAAATGCTCAGATTGAAGCTCTGAAACCGGAAAACATCAGGGCTGAGTCCCTGCGAGGATCGAGGCAGCAACTAGAACAGAAAGAGGACGGCGCCTACTATGTGGCAGGGCGCATTTGGGTCCCACTTTACGGAGATCTACGAGAGCTTGTGATGGACGAAGCCCATAAGTCCCGTTACTCAGTACATCCTGGTTCAGATAAGATGTACCACGACTTAAGAACCACCTACTGGTGGCCTGGCATGAAAGCCCACATAGCAGCCTATGTTGGCAAATGTTTGACCTGTGCAAGAGTCAAGATCGAGTATCAGAAACCAGCAGGCCTACTACAGCAACCCGAAATCCCGAAATGGAAATGGGAACAGATTTCCATGGATTTTGTTACAGGGCTACCTAGATCTCAACGCGGGAATGACACTATTTGGGTGATAGTAGATCGATTGACTAAGTCTGCACACTTTCTGGCCATTAAGGAAACAGACAAGTTTTCTACCTTGGCAGAAATCTATTTGAAGGAAGTAGTCTCCAGGCACGGGGTGCCAACTTCTATTATTTCTGACCGAGACGCTCGTTTTACTTCCGAATTGTGGCAAGCTATGCACAAATCCTTTGGCTCACGTTTGGACATGAGCACCGCTTATCACCCGCAAACGGATGGGCAGTCTGAACGCACCATCCAAACCCTGGAAGACATGCTTAGAGCATGTGTGATCGATTTTGGCAAGAACTGGGAGAAGCATCTGCCGTTGGTGGAATTCTCCTACAATAACAGCTACCACACCAGTATTCAGGCGGCACCTTTTGAGGCATTGTACGGTCGTAAATGCCGATCACCACTCTGCTGGGCGGAAATAGGTGACAGTCAACTCACAGGCCCAGAACTAGTGGTAGATACAACGGAAAAGATTTCCCAGATCAGGCAACGCATGGCGGCAGCTCGTGACCGTCAGAAAAGCTACGCTGACAAGCGTAAGAGACCGTTAGAATTCCAGGTCGGGGACCGGGTTCTACTTAAAGTCTCACCCTGGAAGGGTGTGGTTCGTTTCGGTAAACGAGGCAAACTGAATCCACGGTATGTTGGACCATTCGAAATTACCGAGAAAATCGGTAAGGTTGCTTATAGATTGAACCTGCCTGCAGAGCTGAGTGCAGTGCACAACGTCTTTCATGTATCTAACCTGAAGAAGTGTTTGTCGGATGAAACACTTGTGATTCCTTTTAAGGAACTGACGATTGATGAACAGCTACATTTTACTGAGGAACCGATTGAGATCACGGATCGAGAGATCAAAACCCTCAAACGTAGCCAGATACCCCTTGTACGAGTTCGTTGGAACTCACGGCGCGGCCCAGAGTTTACCTGGGAGCGGGAGGACCAGATGAAGTCCAAGTATCCCCAGTTATTCCCAAACGAAAACCCCAGCACTGAAGCTACAACCGAATTTCGGGACGAAATTCCAAACTAACGGGGGGATGATGTGACACCCCGTTGAAACACGCCAGCTTGGCAGTGGCTGCTTCAACTTTCGGGACGAAAGTTCTTAAAACTTGGGGATAATGTGACACTCGAGGTTTTTCCGAACGATCACCTTGTAACATTTTGTGTATATATATATATTAGTAAATGAAAACGTGATTTTTACTTGATATGTGACGTATGTATGTATTATATATGTAAATATGAGAGCCGAAACCACGACCCGAGACCATGACTCGCAACCGGGCGGTTGCGAGTGGGTCACTCGGTTGCGAGTGGGCCTTTGGGCCGTAACCGGTTTGGGTCGAAACCCCCAAGCCCAACCCGAAACACCCTATGAATATATATCCCACCTCCTCCTCATTTCCTTCATTTGTTACACCAAACAAACACACACCTCTTCTATTTTCTCTCAACTAAAAACCCCAAGCCAACAACATCCAAACTCTTCCAAACTTTCGGTTCAAGCTCAAGGATCTCGGACAAGGAAACTCGGTCAAGACCAATTCGGACACTCCATCTTCTCGGTTCTCTTTTCTTTGTTTTCGGCTCCTCCTTTCATAACCGGTTAGTGTTATCTTTGTGTATCTTTTGTGTATAAGATTTATGTGGGTTAAATGAACTAGAAATATTATGCTTGGTTAGAAATACTATGCATGATTTTTAGGAAGATTGTGAAGTTTTGACTATGTGTGTTAAACCCTATGTATGATACTTGCTAACATGCTTAAATGGTTATGGAATAATGGTTTAAGGATGTTTAGGGCCAACCGAGTTATGTTAATGCCACTAAGTGTATGTTTTACTTGTTCTTGCATATTAATCTTGTTAGAAATAGGTGATTTTCGGTCCAAAATGTGTGATTATGTTGGCATGAAAACCCTAGAAAAACTATGAACTTGATGAACTTGTTGAAGATAGTTTGAAGATTTTAAAATGGTAATGTTTGATCTATTGTTGTATATGGTCAAAATTAGGAAAAGTGTTTGTAGAAACCCTATTGGCTGTTTCCAAATATGGGTCTGATTTCATATGTACAATTTGGACTGTCTTTTCTGCATCATCACGTGTATATGAAAGTGACAGATTACGACTCGCAACGACAGCATTCCGACTCGCAACGACAGCATTCCGACTCGCAACGACGGCATTACGACTCGAAACCACACGGTTGCGACTCGCAACCAAAGCATGACAAGTCGAAACCACGAGATTTCGACTCGAGACTACGACGGTTGCGACTCGCAACCAACACGTGACAACTCGAGACCACGATTGCGACTCGCAACCATAACGAGACAAGCCGAGACCACCTGGTTGCGACTCGAGACAAGCTGGTTGCGAGTGGGCTGTCCATTTTGGTTATTGGGCCATTCTGTGTTAACTTGGACTATCTGTTAAATGGACTATGTGATGCGGTTGACTGTTTAATTGTTTAGGCCGGCCCAATAACCCAATGACTGTTTACTTATATGCTTGATACGTGCCTATATGTGTTTTACGTGAATGCTTGTGCACCGAACCTGACCTATACCGGTAACCATGTTAGGACGTGGTGACCAACGTGATTGACAAGTAACCTAAACCTACCGAGCAACCCAAGGTGAGTTCACAACTTAAAAGCATGCGTCCCGGTGGTTTGGGACACGAGACTAACAACCCTATCCCCTGGTAAAAGGGGATACCATTTACATACTTTCCCTGGTTATTGGGAACACAACTTACTTTTCCTTCCCGGGTATTGGGAAACCTTTTGGTTAATTTCTGTTTATACGGATTGCAACTAACGGCACTAAACGAAACTCTATCACTCAAGTCCCTACTACAAATACCGATTAGTCGCCGGGTTAGGCGAGCGGGTTATTAGTTGATAGCGCTATTTAGGTGTTTACCAGCCTCACACCGTGCCCTGGTCTGGGACGGGCGTGAACTAATGTACTCAGATATTCGTCAATGATGATAGAACATTGACATCGGGGCATCCTGCGGATACGCAACGGTTACCTAGTGTTCGGTATTGGAAAAACAGTTTAGTCGCTAACTTTTGGGGTAGCTCCCCAGGGCATGTATAAACGGATAAATTAACCGGCGAAACAAAGTTTTTGGTAATTAAAACTGGACAACTAGTGAACTCACTCAGCATTATTGTTGACCCCTTACTGCATGCTTTGCAGGTAACCAGTGACGAAGGAGCTTGCAGCTTGGGAACGTGTAGTGTCTGTTCACCCTTGTGTTGGGTGTTACCTTATTTTGAATCATGAACTTTGTTTTAAACTACCTTACTTATGCTTCCGCTATTTATTACTGTTTTGAACTTAACACTTTAAACTCTGAACTTAATATTTGCTAAGCTTATGATTAGTAAGTATTACTTTTGTTATCAACATAAGTATTCAGTATAATTGGTGGCTGGATCCTGGTCGGTCACGCCCCCGAAGCGGGTGTTATCCGCAGGTGGATTTTGGGGGTGTGACAGCTATGTTTGAATGGTTCGACAGCATAGAGGTCACCTTTATCAATAGTGAATGTCCTGATGAGCTCAAGACACGTAGTGCTACTGGTGTCTTTCAAGCAAGAGCCCTAGAATGGTGGACGAATGAAAGGAACATTCGTTCAAACGAGTTGGCATATGCGTTGTCATGGGAAGAATTGAAGCAGCTCATGATGGAGGAATTTTGCCCTCCTCGTGAACAACAGAAGCTTGAGGAAGAATTTTGGGCCCTCAAGCAAGTTGGAGACGATAACCTCGCGTATACCACCCGCTTTAAGCAACTGAGCTTTGTTGTACCCCACCTAGTCCTCACCGTTGATCGTATGATCAAGAAGTATATCCACGGTTTACCCCCTACCATGAGAGACACCATCGAGGCAGCCCAGCTTGACAACATCGAGGCTGTTTATCGGCTTGCTGCCAGTTTAAACAATAATCGTGTTCGTGATAAACAAGCCGCAACATCCACTCGAGTAGCCAACCAGGTTACCATTGACCATGAAGCCCCAACAAATGGCAACAAGGTAGGAAACGAAAATTTCAAGGCTCTGAGGCAGGCAATAGAGTTCGCGCATGTTTCAAGTGTGGAGACACAACCCACCTTCGTCCACACTGCCCTCTATGGAATCAAGAGCGACAACCAGCACCAAAAGGTCCCGCTCCCAACGCCAATCAAGCTCAAGATGCCAACATCTAATGGTGAAGTTGTCACGACCAGCGTTGTTCTTCAACTATTGCATCAATTCTTTTCTTTTGGTCTTTCATCTTGATTTCGAGGACGAAATCTCCTAAAGTAGGGGAGACTGTAACGCCTCGTATTTTCGATCTTTCTAATTATAGCTTGATGACTTGTACTTTCCAATTCAGTAGTTCGTACTCTCGTTTATTCCCAATTTCATTTCGAGACTTGAATCATAATGAAAAATGCATTATTTTAATCACATGTTTGCTTGATTTCTATGTCGTGAAATTACACGTTGAAACTATGTTAAGCACGTAAAAACAGTGAAATTCCATCTAAATCTCAGCTCTTAAATTCATCGCTGCCAAGAGATTACCCTAAACCGTACTAAAATTGGGAATTCGTACGTTAATTCGGTTGAAATATCAAAATTTGGGTTAAAATGATTTTATACTATTTTATTAGTATTTTAAATAAATAAATTAATAATTAAAATTAAATAAATAAATAAATATATATTAAAAACTGAATTTTTATTGATTTTTAAGTATTTTTGTTAGTTAACCTAACCCCGTTAGTGAAAACCCAGTTAAAT
Organism: Helianthus annuus; assembly: GCF_002127325.2. Classification (NCBI taxonomy): domain Eukaryota; kingdom Viridiplantae; phylum Streptophyta; class Magnoliopsida; order Asterales; family Asteraceae; genus Helianthus; species Helianthus annuus. Next base: position 153,746,440 of record NC_035437.2, on the reverse strand, counting down.
GAGCCTAACCAGGTTAATTTTATTAAAGGGCAGCACTAACTGAGTTAGAAAACTCAGTTAGTGGCTAACCCAGTTAGTTGGCTTGTTATTTAAAAAAAGGGGGTTTTATGCGCGTGACCAGGATCGAACTCGGGACCTTATGCTTAACAAACGAACAACTAACCACTCGGCCGGGCATGCCACATCCATTTAGATTAGGAAACTAATTAATGTTATACGTTTATTCGATCAAACCAAATTTCAAATCAACCGCCCAAAGAACCAACCGCGTAACAGCCTTTCCTTTCTTATTCCTCGTTGATGAACTTGATCTCCGGTCAATCAATCTATCCCTGATTTTCCGGTTACCATCCTTGCCATGTTTCCATGATACAACCAACCCGAAACCCCCTATAAATAACCCGACACCCCCACCACCGAACTCGCACACATCACCCTCCTCCTGTCTACACCACCGCAGCCGGAACCCACAAACCTGCAACCTCCTCCCTCCGCCGCTGATTGCCGGAACTTCGCCGGAGAAGACGAAGTGCCGCCGGAAACAACCATCCTCCGGAAGTCCGCCGGAGAAGAAAAGCCGGTCCGGTAACCGTTTCCGAACTTTTTTTTTCTATATATATGTGCAGTTTCGTTTACTTTACACAGTTTTAATATTATTATTATTATAATTACTATTATTATTATTTAAACAGATTATTAATAAAGTATTAGTATTATTATTATTATTATTAAAACAGATTTATTTTAAATCAAATTTTATAACAGAATTTTTATCTCTGTTTTATTTATTTTCAGAATTTATATTTCAGTATTATTACTTATTTAAAAATCAGAAATCTATATCTCAGAAATTTTACTTATTTAAAAATCAGAATTTATATATTAAATCAGAATTAACATTTTATATATATATATCAGATTATTAGTTTAATTTATTAAATCAGAATTTTTATATATATTAAACAGAATTATTGTTATTTTCTGATTTATTATTTAAATCAGAAATTTATATTTTTAAATCAGAAATATTATTAGGTTTATATTTTTAAATCAGAAATATTATTTTCAGAATTTATATTTAAAATCAGATTTATATATTTTTAAATCAGAATCATTATTTATTATAAATCTGTATTTATACTTTAAAACAGAAAAATATTATTTAGTATTTAAATCAGAAATTATATTTTTATTAAATCAGAATTATTAATTTATTAAGACAAAATTTATACATTAAAATTTAGAATTCCTATTCAGAATTATCATTATATATATATATATATATATATATATATATATATATATATATATATATATATATATATATATATATATATATATATAATCGGAATTATTATATGAATAGATTTACTATCTCATTTAGATTAGCAATATTATTTTAGATTATTAATCCATAATATTTATATAAATATATATATTAGAATTATTGTTTTTAAGTATATACTATTTATATAATCAAATTTTTTTTAGTAATAGTATTATTAATCAGTATTCATTTTTATTTATTTACTTATTTACAAATAATTTGTCGTATATATAAGCATATGAATATTATTTATAAATGTTAATTCCAAATTTTATAAAAGTCTTGATCCCTAAATTCCCAATAATTAATCAAATCCTCAAAATTAATAGGGTGATTCTCTTGTGCACATCCTCTTGGGAAACTCCTGATTCTTAATCTTGTTCCAAGAAATACGCAACGCACTCTAAGGTGAGTATACATGACCCATTTTCGTTTTACACTTTTGGGTGCAATATGTATTACATATCAAACATCACAACACATTAAACATTTTATGCACACTCATTCCATATTCTATGTGACACACTCTATTCATGTTAGACATGTTATGCTACTGTAAACACCTAATGACTATGTGTTCATTAACTTCGTACAAGCCTCCCCTAACAATGGTAGCGCTATAGGTTGAGAAACGCCCCTCCTGTTCTATGAGCAGGTATTGTTAGGTTAAACTATGTCAACCTACTCAAACTCGTTTGGGTACACTTTAATTGCGTTAAACTTTGGTTTGGGCACATAGAGTAACATCGTTTCGAGTATATACTGTTAACATGATATTGTATTTCACATTTGGAATTGAGTAAACATTTTAAACATGTATATGCTATGTATGAAAACTTGTATACTCGCCAACATATTTTTGTTGACATTATTTTAATACATATTGCAGGTTGAAAGTACAAGATTCAAGAATCAAGCTAGGATGGCTTTAGAAACCCATATTAGTTATAAACTTTGTTTGGATTTATGTTTTGGGATACTTGAAACTTTGTATTATCCTCTAGCTTTAATAAAATGATTAAATTTATATTGTCACAATTAGTGTTATGTTGTTTTGAGCAATTTGTTCGTCTCATCCCGATGTTTCCGCCATCGGTTGGGGTGTGACACCTTGATAGAAAAAACTATTCGATCAGTCGTGATGATTTGAACCATACAATCAGGAGGTAACTTGAAATCAGCTACCCAATTGTGGTAATTCCTTGGTAAAATCTGTATACAAATAGTAATATAAAAATTAAATATTAAAATTAAATTAAGAATAAAGATAAAATTTACATACCCGAGACTTCATCTTGTTGTCTGAAAGATAAAGTAAAAAACAATTCAAAAACTCCATTGATATATATTGATATATGAATGTTGGACATGATGAAGATTGTTATGTATTATGTATAGTTAGAAGATAAAATTATTTATAGCTAGAGTAATACTATCAATTATGGAAAAATATATTTTGTCAATTTTATGCACAAATATATTAGTATTTTATAAAAAAAAGATGTAAGAGTACAGTTTATTTGTTACAAAAAGGGAGAATTAGAAAATTAAGTATATAAATAAATTTTTTGACGAAATTAATGGAGTCTATTTAAAGTTTTTAAATTTAAAACCGGATTATATTTTTTAAATTCTGTATTACTTAAAAACGTTAATTTTTTTTAAAATAGTATGTAATACTTTCTATATCCTGATGAATATATATGTTTAGAATAAATTATGGTAACTGTATATAAAAAAAATTGATAATGTATTAACTACATTACTTAAATAGATTACATTACATCTATAATTAAATTGAATTTAAAAATCAACCAAAAATTGAATTTTAGTTACAAATATTAGAAAATAATATGAATATTTTAAATAATAAAAAAGTATCGTTTTTTAAATGTTCAAGTTTTTCGAAATATATATTGGGTCTTATAATTTTAGTAACATTATTTTTTTGAAAAACGGATTGTATTTTTTTGATTATGTATTATTTAAAAAACGTAAAATTTTGTTATCTTAATAGTATGTAATACTTTCTATAACCTGATTAATTTATATGTTTATAATAAATTATACGTTTTTTAAATGATGTAGAGTATACAAAATGATATTAGCTCTTATATTTTTAGTAACAATATAAATAATCAAACGGTATATTATTACAATGAGAGTTAGCAAAAAGAATAATGATGATATATATATAAGAAACAAAAAGTATAATTAACAAAAACAATTAGCAAAAAACAATTGTTATTCAAAACAAAAAACTAAACCATCAAACAATCATGTTCATATAAAACAACCACACAAGTCAAACCATTGTCAAATTGCAAAAAGAAAAAAAAAACAAACAAAAATATCCAAATACTGAAGCAAAAACAAACGATGATATAAAATGTTTGAATTATAGGTGACTACTTTTCTGTCTTTGGAATTAGAAGCACTGCATCGACACCACCGTCTTTACGCATTTTTGATGAAGACTGCGAAGAAAAATCATCCACGTCATACACAGTATCCAAATTGCGCTTCAAGTCACCTTCGCTCATCGTATCCAACTTAGCATCCTTCTGATCAAAGGATGTTGTAAACCCAACTTTAAAAACATTTGAGCAAAGGGGTTACATCGTCTCCCGTTTGGGATATAGAATCCTACAAAAATCAAATAATTAAAGAGGGATGAGTTATTAATATACATTTAACAAATAATGAGTAAAAATTAAATAATATATAAACTAAAGGATAGTAAACCTTAACAGGCCAATCGACATTACGATTTGAATCGGATGGTTCGACATTGACGGCTTCCTCATCAATAGGCTGATTTTATTTAAAAAAAATTAAAAAAAATGTAATAATTATAAGTTAAAGATTGTTGGAAAATTGTAATAATAGTATAAAGGTGAAATGGAATAAATATACCTGAATAGTGTCAAAATGTTTATCAAGCTCGGACAAAATCGCCGGGTTATCAGTCATCATGGAGACTGAGTAGCCATCAGACTTCTTGCTAATGTTAAAAGAAGAAACAGCAAACTTGAACGCAAACTTCATATTGAGTAAAGAATTTAGCTCCTTTGGAAAGTTTCATTCGTTTGCTAACTGTTGAAAAACAAAAAATACATCATTGTTGTATAATAACCAAACATATGATAAAAGCAATTATTTAGTACATACTTCAATGTTGTTGTCTAACAGCTGATTCGCATTAACCTTCAAAAGCTTTGTTACCTCACGCTCAAACAATGTCAGAGTCACAATGCCAGTACAATCTTGCACACGTATAGAAAGCCTAATTCTGCATAATATATTAATAAGATTTAGTTTTTTTTGACAAACAAAGCTTAATATGGATAATATTTACCTTGGAATTGATGAAACGGTCCTTGTATTACAAACATCAGTTTTGCATTCCAAGACAGTAATCTCTTCTAAACCAGCAGTACCATCCTGCTTCTCTTTAACAACGGTAATGGTTGAAACCTTTTTGTTGCAGGTTGTGCACGCGTTGTAAAACCACTCATTGTTCGATGCAAAACTCTTTATAGTCCCAAGAATGACAACAAACTTCGTCTGTGTTTAATAAATAGATAATGTATAAAAACAAAGATAAAGGAAAACATATTAAAACAATTTTAATCCGTGTTACCGTATCTATTGCGTTTAATGACCCAATGGGATAAAAAGTCAAGTCAGAAAGGAACTCTTCAGTGGCAGACTTCACAACAGAAGAACTTAAGCCAGAATAACTGGAAGAAATTTCGGGAGAAAGTTTCTCGATAAATCTAATCAAACATGAAATATAAGTCTTTACACTCACAAAGCTGTATACATAATTATAAAAACATATAAGAAATAGTGCACCTTTTTTTAAACTCAGAAACTTCATCAATATCACTATTAATTAAGACTCGAGTGACGGTATACAAATTAGAAACAGACAAATGTCCTGTACATAATAAAAAAAAAATTTTGATTAATTTAAACAAATATTAAAATTGAAACAGTAAAGAAAATACAGAATATATTTAAAGTAGTTATATACCTCCCCAGAATTTGTATTTTCCAAACTGAATGATTACGACCACATTTTTTTCACCTCGATTGCTGCTCTCATACTCCATTATTTGATCCGCATAACCGTCCCAAAGTGCCACAAAGATCTGCTTATTGCTGAACATTAAAACTACCTTTATTAAAGATAACATAACAAAGATAATAGTATCAGGAATAAAAGTGAAAAAAAAAATTAAATACTTCAAGTCCTCAAGCATAAACGTGACTTTCTTCTGGTTCTTTCCATTATTAGTTTCCATGTCTACCTCGAAGGGAAAACTTTTGACCACAAATCCAATTACATCTGAGGAAAATATAAATGTTGTCATCAAAATAAATATGTGTTATGTTGCATGGATATAGTGTAAATTGTATATGATACCAATTGGACTTTTAAAAAACTTGCTGTCATCTGTGGGATCCTCCACAACAGAATCAAACGAATTAAAATCAAAACCCCATTCAGAACCAATAGCCTCGTAGCATTCCTCAACAACGGTGTTCTTGTTAAGGTTAATCTTCAAACCACCGTGAGCGTATTTGACCTTCTGACGATTCTCACCCAAAGAAGGATTTCGAATCATCAAACAACGCTTTTCTTCTAAAAGATGTTGATATTCAGTTGCGTTTTTAGCTAAAACAAAAGCTTGCATTTTTGTTCCCTGACAAAAAAAAAAAAGAATTATTTTCAACAAAAAAGTACGTACTTTAAAAATTAATTTTAAATTAAAACAGAAGTGTATGAACGCTTACCTCACTGTCCATGACTATCATATCATAGCACTAAACTTTTCTAGCGTTATTGAAATCAGCTCTTGTCCACAAACGAACAATGCGAATTCTGATGGTGTAGTTATCAACGTTGAGGTCCAAATTGTTCAACAGAGTTATTGCAGGTGGTTCCATTTCTGCATAAAATACAAAGGAAATATTAGTAAAACAAACACAACAATATATACTAACACATTATAATAGATAACCAATCAATCTCTTATAAAACAATCAATGCTATTCTTACCTAGGCTTATGAAAATTGATAGACAATTTTCTGATTAGAGAAGAATGAAGTGAACGTGAAATGTTTAAAGAATATTTATAATTAGATAGGAAATGTTAATTAAAGAAACAATGAAGATTAACCAAAAATAAAATATTTAAAAAAATCAATTATGAAGGCAATTAAACATGGAAATATGTGAAAGAATGGCATTTTCTAAAAATACTGTCAATCAGATTACATATCCATAAATAGCTTAATTTAAACATTCATAAAGATTAGCATATAATAAATAAAATTCAAAAATTAAAAGTATAAAAAGAGGAAACAACTTACTTATTATTTGCAACTGAATATCAATGAAATTGATCTCTATGATTTCACGTATCAACATAAGACTTTTTTCTCGGCATTTATCCGATGCTGTAAAATGCATATGGAATGTATTGCGGAAATATTAAATCTCAATAACATCTTCACATCCGAATACTGCAACTACTATCATATAAAAGTTAAGGTTAAAACATAAAAAGTTAAGAAGATTAAAGGATTCTGATTAAAAATGTTATAAACTATACAACAGTATTCTGCTAATTTTTTCTTTAGTAAACAAATCATCTAGACAAAAAGAGTGGATATTACATCAATGGATGTAGTAAAGGTTTTCCGATTGTTAAATTCAGGAATGACCTATAACATCGATAACAAAAAAAATAAGAAAGTCAGTTTTAATATCAAATAAGAACAACAAAAATACTTTAAGATAGATAAAAGTAAATTATAACTTACATAAAAATGAGATGATCTGTGGTGATCAAAACTGAATGGATCAATTTTCAAAAACAAAAATATCATAATTCAATCTTGATGTAACAACACATACATGGTCAGTCAACACAGTTGAGATGATACAGGTTCAGGTAACAAAAATAAACCCTCTGTTGTAGAAGCAACCAGTGAGAGAGATTTGATTTTTAAGAGGGGTCGGTGACATTGTCAAGGAGTGTAAGGAAATGATATCACTTAGCATTTACTGACACTCCTCGACAACATCGCCGACACATCCATGTTTCCAGCAAAACACTCTCACTGGTTGCTTCTTCAACAGAGCGTTTCTTCTTATTACCTTGAACATGTATCATCTAAAATGTATGTGACACATCCTTTGTGTCTTCCTCTCTTCCTCAATAGCTAAAAACATGACACGTAGGCAAACCAAGTTCATGTTGTAATCTCCCTTAATAGATAGTATAGATTCCGAAAACACTACATGGAATCAAAATCCAGGAATTAGAACTGTAGATTTCAAAATTACTACAAAAAGGTAGTAACATTATATAAAAATGAACACTTCTAATTAGATAAAACACTAAACTCATTCAAATTGTAACACAAATAGCAGTCGAGTCATATCCAAATTACTTTGTAGTCATCAGAAATCAAGATAACATTAAAAAAACTAAATTTAAATTAATATCAAAACATACCATGAATATCCAGAAAACAAATCAGTAGATTAAAAGGGTTTTCAATATGGATACATTAATATCAAACATACCATTACCATCCACAAGTATTTGTAATTGACATGTAAAAAATGAGTTTTAATAAAAATCGATAAACAATACATATTAAATATTTTACAGATTGGGTTTTTAATAATATGATATTATCATATAGATTGCAATTATAGTGGTTAAAATAAAACTTAAGATATGATAAATTGCACTATCTTGATATTGAAAACAAAAACAATGTTAAAAACCAAATACCATTTAAAAAGTAAATATCTAACTGATCAAAAAGGAAAAAACAAAAACCAAGATGTCAAATAACTAATTACTACTCATAACGTAAGGTACAACCTTTTCAACACTTAGCACTTGATCATTTTCGTCAAAAGAATAGTCAACGGTTTCACGGACCTTAATCCCAGCAGTTTTCATGAACTTCGACCATCGCCTTAAAGCATATCGAAAACCTTCACGTTTCCATTCACGTCTAGTACCGTTGGTAAACTGCACTGGGGGATCCCGATTCAAAAGTCTGACTGTTATATCTCTAAACCAAGATCAAGTTTGGCCATTTCAGAAACACGATCGGGAAGCATCTGTATCGTTAAAAAAATATAATTAATAACAAAAATAAAAATAAAAAATATATTAACAGTTAAATTCTTGTAGTTTATAAAATGATATTAGAACTTACAAAATCGGTACCAGCCATACGGGAAAACCAATGAACAGGACCATGTGGTTCTTCATAAATTTCATGTAAAGCATCGATAGGTGCAACTGAAGGCTGCAAATTAAATAGAACATTTATTAGATGACAAAAAATAAAAAAATATATAGAAGTACCCAAATGTATACTTACCACATCAACATCTACATCAAAAAAGTTCTTTTCAACATCGTTTTTTCCAAAAAATTTTAAATTAAAATAATTACCAAAATATTTTGTAAATATCAAAAAACAACCAGGCTCTAACTGCAACAGCCTAACAATAACGTCAATACCAACGGTAAACCCGAATTTACCGTCAGCCATTTCAATCATAATGTGAAAAGTTTTGTTCTCTATCATTATAGTGGATATTACATCAATGGATGTATTAAAGGTTTTCGGCATAATAACTTCAGGAATGACCTATAAAACAGATAACAAAAAAAAATTAAGTTAGTTTTAATATCAATAAATAACAACAAAAATACTTTAAGATAGATAAAAGTAAAAAATAACTTACATAAAAATGTGATGATGTACGTAGCAGATATGTCCAAAAAGAGCTACCACTAACACCATCAAGGAAATATGTTACTTTAAAAGTAATACAATCTAGGGGATTGAATACTGCCAAACATCCTTTGGATGGTCGCAAATGTTGGGTTGCATCGGACCATCCTTGGAAAAAGAAGAAATTTCCTTTAGATTCGGTTAACCAAACATTAAAAATCTGGCCATCATCAGTATGTATCATAACATTTGTAGGGGCTTTATCCACTCCCCACAGTTTGCAAGCAACATCAGAAGGAATAGACTAACAAACCAAAACAGTGGAACATGAATTATAATTACATAATAAAATATAAAAAAATATGATTTAATGATAACAACTAAACTAACAGAAGTATGACATGTAATGTAATAATATAACAATTACCAGAATAACTTCGTCTGCTTTATTCATATGCCTACAGAAACAGGGTTCTCTGAAACTAATTTTAAAAATAATAAGTTAGTTAACATTAAAATTTAATTGTTCGAAACAAATGATAAAGAAGGAAAAACCAAAGGAACAAACAATAAACTATTCAAGTTGATTCAATCATAACATGACAGATGGTATAAAATAACAGAATAATCAAAAAAATTAAAAATAAATTCACAAATTACATATGATAAACGATAAGATAAATATAGTTTTAATAAACACATTAAACATAAATGTATAAAAAACAGATAAAAAAACAAATAATAAGATAATGATCAAAACTTCATACAAAATGTACATACTGTCAACATAATTTCAAAGATATAATACAATAAGTTTGAATGACAGCAAATTAATAAAAAGAAAAGATACCTTGATGAAGAAGATCGAGGCATATTTCAAACCTACAGAAAAAGGTTTGAATGACAGCAAAATAATTCAGGATTAATAATGGAAGTCATGCGTAATGTTAATACTCAAAAAGCAACAGATCTTGAATGACAATCAGATACAGGCGTAATATAAAATAAGAATGATCAATAAACCAGACCAATCAAACACATTTAAAAATAAAACATTCAAACGAACACAAACTATTTTTTTGAACAAATAGGGTTCATAGAATACAAGATTCAATCAAAATTAAACATTTTTTAAATGAAAATCAGATTTAAGGATTTGGATAAAAATATTTTATTGTAACAAAATTATTTGAAAAAACACTTTTTCAACATTACAATCTGATTTATGACTATGAGTAAACATCAAATTCAATAACAATAACATAATGTTAATAAACATAAAATACAGATCTGGAATTACAATCGGACTTAGGGTTTCTACAACAGAATAATATTTCTTCAAAAAATTTATCAAAAATGTATACATTACAATCGGTTAACGGCTATGAGTAAACATCAAAATCTATAACAAAAACATAAAGATAATAAACATAAAAAACATATCTAGATTGACAATCGGAGCTAGGGTTTCTTGAACAGAAAAATCAGATTTAGGAATTTGCATAAAAATATTTTATTATAACAAAATTATTTGAAATAACACTTTTTAAACATTAAAATCGGATTCATGACTATGAGTAAACATCAAATTCAATAACAATAACATAATGTTAATAAACATAAAATACAGATCTGGAATTACAATCGGACTTAGGGTTTCTATAACATAACAATATTTCTTCAAAAAATTTATCAAAAACAGAAGAAAAGTGATTATACACACATATATGGATAGATAACATTAACATACGAAATAAAAGATATTATACATTACAATCGATTTAGGGCTATGAGTGAACATCAAAATCTATAACAAAAACATAAAGATAATAAACATAAACAACAGATCTATAATGACAATCGGAGCTAGGGTTTCTTGAACAGAAAAATAGTTTTTCAAAAAGTAAATCAAATTCCGAACAAAAAAAGAATGATTAAACTAAGAAATTAACAATCTACACTTACAGCTTTCGATATGGATCAAAGAACAATTTCAGAAATCGATTGAAGAAGATGAAGAAAAGGACGAAGTATATGTTGAAGAGAGAAGGCGGTGGTATTCGAGAGAATTGAAGAGAGAAGGCGGTGAAGGTTTTTGTGTATTTAATAGCATTGAATGAAATTGAAGGAAATAGGTAGAATATGAGAATGGCGCCCAAATTCACAATTCTCTGGCCAAAGAGAATAGCCACATCAAAGTCAAAAAGTCAACACTATAAATTTGAAATAATTTTGTGCATAAAGAGGTTGTACTTATGGTTTAGGATAGTTTAAAAAAAAGGCAATTTTCACTTTTAACCTAAAGGTTTTATTCTTTGAATCTTAACCCCAATGACTTTTTAACTTTTTATCCAAAGTTTTTCATCTTTTGCGATTTAACCCCAATACTTTTTTTATTTTCAATTTGGTCCCTCATACTTTTCATCTCTCGCAAGTTTTTCGTTTTACGCTTCGTTCTAATTTTGCGAGTCAACACGCCGCAACGTGCGTGTGGGGTTGTTTTTTCCCGTTTGACAGTATTTTTCTCCGTTTGACAAGTTCGTCGTAACGTGCGGGTCCTAGATCGACTTAGTTATTATCTTCTGCGTTTTACATTTATGTCTAATTTCTTTGCATTAACACGCCACAACGGGCGTGCGTGGTTCAACGATTTTACGTCGGTTTTTCGTTCAGTGTTATTTTTTACTTTTTTAGTTTTATTTTTTTGAGCTTTTCTGATGTTGGTGGTCGCTGACATTGGCGTGACATTAGTGCTACTTGGCACGATTTTACGAACGTATTTAACCTATTAATTTTTTATTAATACTTTATTTGAAGTTTACCGCTAATTCTAAATAAAAACCAATTTTAAAAGAAGTAAAATGACTAAAAAGCCCTCACATGCAAAGCATGTGAGGTAACTTAACTAAGTTTTCGGACGGCGTTAGATGTAAAAGTTATAGAATGTAACAAAACATGAACATAAAGGTTGGGTTTTTGCCAATTTCATAGTGAAAGGTATAAAGTGCAGTTTAGGTATAACATAAAGGTTGATTTATGCAATTTAGTCTAAAAAATTATTTTTTTACGTGCATATTTTTATATACGTGTCGGTATAAATCCGATTTGCTCTACGTTTTGACGTAAACTTTTTCTGGAAACGAGTCAGGTCATATATAATGCGTTTTCGTTTAAAAAAAACATTTTTACGTGCATATTTTTATGTGCGTTTTAGCATAAATTCGAGTTGGTGTATGTTTTATCGTAAACTTTTTTGGGAAACGAGCAAGGTCAAATATAATATGTTTTCATGGTTAATTTTATGAATGTTTTGTAAATTTTGTTTCGAACCGAGTGGAGTCAAATTGTGTTTTCTTTTTTCCCTTTTTTTCAAAAGATCTAATTAATCGCTTTTGATTATATGTGTTAGCTTTTCCGTTATACATGTTACATTTTCTATGTATGACTCGAGTCACATATAATGCGTTATTATTGTATGGTATAAATTCGATTTACTTTATATTTTGATCTAATCGCAATGCTTATATAGGTTACATTGAGTTCAATCAAATATGTCGAAACATGTGCTTTCATATGGTTAACGCATCACATAACATTTGAACTAATTCATTCGACGTTTGCAATGTACCCGCGCCGCAACGTGCGTGAGTCTTATTGCTAGTTAATATTAATTTTTGACAACCAATATTGCTAACTTATTAAAATGTTACATTTTTAGGGGAAGAATCCACTAAAAAGTGTGGTTTGAACATTGATTTCTAAAAACTTTATAATTTAAGATTAACATGGTTTCTGAAAATTCGAAAAAGTAATAATATGAATTTAAGAAGTAATATAAAAAAATAGGAAAGTAATTAGAATTTAAGAAGGAATATAAAAAAATACATCAATATCATATCATGTAGCGAACTTGCAACAATATAACAAAATTTAAATAAAAATATTTTAAAAAAAATAGTTTTCATTTATTAGGCTAAAGAGTGTGGGGTATGGGTTGGATCATCAATGCCACATAGGACCATTAATAAATTGCTACACCATCCCCTTGCCTCATCCACCATGGTTGGCATGGATTAAACCATGGCAACTATGAGCCTATTTTCCTTTTTAAATATTTCTTTTTCTTTTTTCACAAAAATAAATTAAAATAAGAAAATAATTGTTTGGGTTATAACCACACCCTTAGGGTAGTGGTTTTGGATGGTGGATTAGAAGTGGGTGACATGGCACTGATGTGGAGGGTCATGGTGACCATAAGGGTCATGACCACACCCTATAGCCTTATAAAAAGTATATTGTGTCGGTTTTTAGATATAAATATCCATATCCAAACTAATTACTATATCATTTGTTTTCTATAGTAAGCTTTTTAGATATATAAGCTATGATATAGGATTGGATTTGATATATATTTTATAAATTTTTATTATTAATATATTATACTTATTTCTGCAACTAATATTGGCAACTTGTTAAAATATTACCTTTTTAGGGCAACAATCCACTAAAAAGTGGGTTTTGATGATTGATTTACAAAAACTTTGTTATTTAAGATTAACATGGTTTCTAAAAATTAGGAAAAATAATAATTTGAATTTAAGAAGGAAGGTAATAAAAGATAGGGAAAGTAATTAAAATTTAAGAAGTTATATAAAAATATGTCAGTGTCATATCATGTAGCGAACTTGCAACAAAATAACAAATTAAATAAAAATATATAAACAAAATCGTTATCATTTGTTATAAAAAAATATATTGTCGTTTTTAGATATAAATACACTAGGTTAATGCCCGCGTTAAACGCGGCTTCAATCAAAAACATATTATTTACTTTGAAATGTAATATTATGTACAAACGCATACATTGGAAGAAACAAACAGAAAATTATTCAAATCCCGGAAAAACTTCCTTGTAGACTACATTTGTTGTTTTACTCGTTACATTCCCATCTTTGTCTAGTATAAGCAACTTCACACCGGCTCTGCTTTTGAATCTTGATAACGCAGCATAAAGCTGACCATGTGAGAAAACTAGATATTTCAAATACAATCCAACCATTGATAGAGATTGTCCTTGACTTTTGTTTATAGTCATTGCGAAACATACATTTAAGGGGAATTGTCGTCGTTGAAACTTGATAAAAATTCTTTTATCCGACGGTGTCAAACTGATTCGTGGAATAAACGTTCTTGTCCCTATGTTTTCTCTGGATATAATCTCAGCCTCTATAATACGTTTATAAAGTTTAGTAATTCATAGTCTCGTACCGTTGCATAAACCATTTTGTTGATCGATATTACGAAGCAACATTACAGGTACATCGATGATTAGGCAGACCAGATATTTTAAGACCATTCAGAACATCGGGAGAATATAGTCTCGCATGTGCTTCGTTCTTTGCTTGATCAGTTTGACAAATACTATCAGAACTCAGATACTCCACTTCATCACCAGGAAACGAAGCAAGCAATCTTTCATTAATTTCTTGAACAACCTCATTTATTGGTGCCAGTATAGCTCTTTCAGCAAAATAATCTTTATCTTTGTACAGTTGAAGAAGTGATGGGTATACAAAGTCGATCAAATCTGACATAGGATCCACAGAGCACTTGATTAACAGATCTTCAGGAATATCTATAATAACCTCACAATCATCACTGTCACCAATTTTCCCCTCGCCCAACTCAAGCAACCAATTCGCAAAAGCTTTAATCTCTTCGATATCAGATGCGTTAGCTCCTATAGTTAACCTCATGTTTTTCATTAACGTAAGGACCTTGCAAGTACTCCAAATATACAACTACGTGATTGAAGCATTAACGATTTCTCGCTACTGCCATTTGGTACAACCAGAAGTATTTGTCTAAAGTCACCACCGAACACCATAACTTTACCACCAAAGGTCATCTCACATTTGAAGATATCTTTCATTGTTTTGTAAGTGCTTCAAACGCATGTTTATGATTCATCGGTGCTTCATCCCAAATTATCAATTTCGTTTTCCTTAATAAATCAGCAACGTCATCATCCGGTTTAATAAAACACATCGAGCTTTCTGTTAAATTTAAAGGTATATGAAACCTTGAATGTGCAGTACGTCCACCAGGTAACAAAAGAGATGCGATTCCACTTGATGCAACATTTAATACAATATCTCCTTTACATCTGATGGATGCAGATAATGTCTTCCACAGAAACGTCTTACCAGTCCCTCCGTAGCTATAGACGAAGAATAGACCACCCGCATTACTATAAACCACTTGAATTATCTCATCAAAGACTAAACGCTGCTCATCGGTTAGGCTGCTTAGAAATTATCAAATTCAATGGCAGTAGCGCTTACATCGTACCCAGGCTCGTCAGCAATTAAACGGTTGTCTGCTGAATATATTAATTCACTGTCGGGTTGAGGCATAGACGGAAACCGACTTAGACTTGAGTTGTTACGTAATAAGTAACGCTCAATTTCAAGCAACGTTAGGTTCCTTATTTGTTCTTCTGGAAGAGACAAACCTATTAAAACTATATAAATAAATTATTAGAATTCGTATAAATAAAAAATGAAATTGATAAAAACTATTATATAAGACATAAATTTGAAAATATTAAATAACAATTTGGGTACCTTTGATCCTCAAAAGCTTTTGACGATTGTATAAAATACCATCCGCAAGGTACTCCCATGTGTTTTCCCAAACATGTTCAGGCCTTGATAATGTATTAGACGCCAACATTGTAGCAAACAGATTACGAAGATAGTATCCTGAACCTGTGTAGTACACCTCTTTGATAGCTTCTATATACTCCTTGTCGCCGTCTAAAAGGCCTCTAGCGTAGCACGCATCTCTAAATGTTGGGAAGACTTGTCAATTCACAGTACGAATCTCTTCAAAAGACTTAGGACCTACTACCTTATTAAGAAGGATTCTTAAAAAGTAAGCCTCGCCCATAGAAGGATTAACACAATGAATTCAACCAATGGTTTTGCCTATTATGCGTTTATCCCATATCCTTTCCTTCTGCTTCCAAACAAATTTAGTTGGGAACTCAACGTAAGTGAGGGTGCGCGCCAACGGATCTTGTTCATTCTTTCCATCCACCGCAAAAACATCGTAGAAGAAACAGATGGTTTTTGAAGAACACTATCAAGATCGTCATCAGGGTCGTATACAACGTTTTATTTATCTGGTAGATGAAACGGAAGCCTGATTACGGATGGATAGCGGTAATGAACATCAAATGCAAAGATGCGCCATGAAGCTTCGCAAGCCGATAGATATCTGCAATCGTATTACTCTTTGATTTCATCTTTTCCATCTTCACGCTGACCTTCATCGGCATTTTGTACAAAACCAAATTCTGCCCTATCTGGTCCTTTGTTAATGTATTTAAACAAATACTTTATGGACGCAGCCTGGTTACACCATTCGACGTTAATGTGTGCCTGATAACGTCTCAATAGGGTTTTGCTATACGGAACCACACTTCTGTTATCAAGCTGAATACCGGATTTCTCAACAAAAAATCCTGAATCTGCTCGTCTATAGACCGGATAACCATTTGAATCTATAGTAGTCTGATCACAGAACTTCTTAGGAAATTTCTTCGAACAGTTACCTTTGACCATACACGGACAATTTGGTTTTGCAACACCACAAGTTCCGTGAATCATATAGTCGCTGACAAGAGTATACAGATCTAGATCTAAGTTTTTGTCAAGTATCTCGGAAGAAATAAACTTGTCAACATGCTCAACCGAAGGAAGCTTACTTTCGTCATTTAAGAACAGACAAATATGGGCATGCGGTAGACCTTGTTTCTGAAACTCTATGGTATACACAACTGCAATAGGATAATTAATATTAAAATACTTATTTTTGAAGTTATGGTTATGAACGTAGCAGACCACAAAAACTATAATAAAGTAATTGAATTAAATGGATGCTTAACTGCCGATGCGTTGCCGAATAAAGATTTCTCTCGCAAGTCTTTCATGATTGCGTCAAGCTTAATTTTGAACAATCGGCATAAAATGTCCGGTCTATCCTCCGGATTAATGTGCTTGTCCTTTAGAAAACTTTTAATCTCCAGCCATATAGGATTACACGTGATCGTAATGAAAAATTCATGGTATCCAAACCATTTACAAATGGCCATCGCATCATAATAATTCTCCCTCATATAACGCGATCCACCGGTAAACGAAGACGGTAGTAGTACGCGTGTTCCAACGTTTGACATATCTGGATTACCATTTTGTCGAAGCTTACTAAGGTTCTCATATGTCTCAGATCTCAGATTATTTTGCTGTAAACTTATGAATAGTAATCGTTCACTTTCAATCATCGTATATACGTCAAGCAAGAACTGTTGCAAAAGTCTTCGCGCATTGAGAATCAAAGAGAACTGATTGACTCTATCTTGAACATGGTAAGCAAAATACTCTCTCATTGAACATTTTGACTCTTTCTTCTTCGTTGATGCCCTTCCTTCTCTATGAAGAATATCAATCCGGTAACCATCTTCACCAAAAGGGAAAAGAAATGGATGCTGAAGCGCGAGATACGATGGATGAAGCTCGCTAATACGCTGTAGACCATCTTTCTTTGACTCAATAACTACATCACGATTATCAAGAGCATCCTCAATGTCTCCAACAATAAGCGCAGCAACTTCGGAAGACGTCGGTAGGTTGTATGTACGACCATCTTTAGACCTATTTGCCTTAAGCCGTAATTTTAAGTCAACATGAGGATTATCAACAAACCGATCTCGTACATGCCTATAGGTTTTCACCAGCTGATTATTTGAATCTAAAACCAGCTTAAGGTACTCTATGAGTTTAGTGTCAAGCAAATCAGAAGTTGCCAAAGCTGGTTTCTTTGAGTTACTGTAATGCAATTGTAAGACAAAAGCGAAAGTATCAGTAAGTGTTTATATAACATAAAACCAATAATAAATCAAATAAATAAATAACGAAATGGTTTCCAGGGATACCTAAATATGGTTTTCTGATTACAGACTTCATTATCTGTGTCGTATATGTAAAGTTGCGCAAATTTTGGTTGACCACCTTCTTTAGGAAGAAGAATTCCCAATGTATGATAATTCTCGCCACTAATTCGGTATACATACGGAGCATTTCCTCTATTGATTTTCGAATCAACTTTACCACCCATTGAAGTGAACGAAAACCTAGAATTAAAACGACGAATATTCAGTAAGAAATGCTTGCTCTTGTCTAGGGGTGTAAACGAGCCGGGCTGAGCCCGAGCTCGACCAGGCTCGAGCTCGGCTCGTTAGGTTTATATGAAGCTCGAGCTTGAGCTCAACTCGGTTCGAGCCTACTTCTTTGAGCTCGAGCTCGGCTCGTGAGTAAAACTCAAAGCTCAAGCTCGGCTCGACTCGGCTCAAACTATTTTGAGAACAACCTTAAACGAGCTAAAAGCTCGGCTTGAGCTCATTTCAACATCACTTAAACAAGCCAAAGCTCGGCTCTAGCTCGGCTCATTAATGTTATCATCATTATTAATATATTATATATAAAAAAAATAAAATTTTGTATGGGCTCGTTTAGGCTCGCGAGCCTAAACAAGCTTTGTATTTCAGGCTCGAGCTCGGGCTCGATAACAAAACGAGCTCTATTTTAGGCTCGAGCTGGGGCTCGGACTCGTTAAGGCTCGGCTCGTTCGAGCTATTAACCGAGCTGATCACGAGTAGCTCTCGAGCCTCTGGGCTTGTTTACACCCCTACTCTTGTCGTCTAAACTCTTGAAAAGATTTTGATATTCCTCACACGTCTCTTTAAAATTTGGAAGATGTACTTTTCCATAACCACAACAAAGCATGTAAGTTGTTCTTCCTCAGTAAACCCTTCCTTTTCCGGCTTCAACTTTCCACAGCTTAGCGTTACACACGTCACATACAACTACTTG
The DNA here is from genome assembly GCF_002127325.2 of Helianthus annuus. Lineage (NCBI taxonomy): Eukaryota > Viridiplantae > Streptophyta > Magnoliopsida > Asterales > Asteraceae > Helianthus > Helianthus annuus. The sequence continues at coordinate 153,727,395 of NC_035437.2, read as the reverse complement.
ATCATCATGATCCAAATAATCTATTATACAAAAATATAAATATCAAATTGTGCTCTTTGTTATGAAACTAATATAATGAGGTTCTTCAAATGGAATTTAAAGTAGTGAGTGTGTAAGGTACTTACTGTTAGAAACTCCTTTATATCGATCTTCAGCTAATTGTTGAGGAATAATAGGATCGTCGGAAGATAAGTCAACCATTGGAACATGATATACGCAGCGACCTTTAGTAGACAACCTTTTTTTACCTCTTTGTATCCTCTTCACATTTGATCTTTCAGTTGAGAGCGAAGGTTGATTTATTGAATGTGGAGTTGATGAAGTTCTGTTTATTAGGGATTTAAAACATGGACTCATATGAATATTAACATTGTCTTTGACACCTATATGTTGATAGCAACGAAAAATAATAAAAATGTCAGAATCAAAATAAACAAATTTGAAATCCGTAAATAAATACCACCAACCTGAAGTAGATGCTTCAGACGGACTTGTTAAAGGTGTGGTTGGGCAAAAACGCCGATCGATAGTATTGATATAAGAAGATGAACGCATTGGTGTTACGATCCGGCATTCATTTGTATTGGATGCTGAAACATTGGATGACCGAGTAACGTTTTTTGAAGTGGAAGATTTGTTACTCACATTATGTCTCTTATTATCCAAATGTAATTTCCTAAATTTTCTTCATTCAGCTGATTGTTGATGCTCAATATCATTAGAAGCAACTGAAAAAAAATATGGATATCCATAAAAAATCAAATTATACATTAAAAATTTTATTCCTGTCTAAAAAACCAAAGAATTTACCATTTGTAATGTTAGACAAATTATAAATGAAAAATTGTATTCATGTGTAAAAAATTATAGAATTTACCATTTGTAATATTAGCCAATGGACTTCTTCCAGTTTCAACTGCAACAAAAAGGTCCAAGTTACCGTATGAAAGATGTTTATGTATTATATAATTTTTATTTAAAAAAAACAAACTCATAATCATAATAAACAAAATTTAAATATGTAAGTAAATAACACCAACCTGATGTATACGCCTCGTACGGACTTGTTAAAGGTGTGGTTGGCAAAATACGTCGATCCATTGTATTGATATAAGAGGATGATCGGATTGGTGTTACGACACGACAATCATTTGTATCGGATACTGAAACGTTGGATGACCAAATAACGTTTTCTGAAGTGGAAGATTTATTATTTGCATTTCGTCTTTTATTATCCAAATGTAGTTTCCTTAATTTTCTGCGTTCAACATAATCTTGATGCTTAACTTGATTAGGATCATCTGAAAAATAAAATGCATATAAAAATTTTAACAATTTATAAAAACAAAATTCAATTCATGTCTAAAAAATTGAAAACATTACCATTCGTAATGTCAGACAAAGGACTTCTACCAACACCACCTGCAACAAGTAAAATTAACGGTACGTAACATCTTTACATATTATATCTTTTTTATTTATATTTGTAAACAGAAATAAGAATAAAATACGTACTATTAGAAGGTTGAACACCAGTAGGAAGTGGAAATGAAGGTAAAGTTTGAGGCTTTGCACGTTTAGGCATATCCAAATATTGTATCATATAGAACATGTAAATGCATTAAAATAGGTATTAGAATAACGTAAATGTATAAGTATAATACAGAAAGATAACACTTACGTGTATGAGAAATGACCAAACCTCAAACTTCAAAAATGCATGAATGTCGTGAGAGGGTGTTTTGATTTAGACTTGTAGAACCTTTAGTCTAAAATATTGAGTGTCTATTATGCAATAAGGAGAGGTTCTTATAGTATTGGAGTTTATTGTAAAAAAAGGAAACTTTAAAATTTAAAAAAAAAAATCGGTTATAACTTTATAAAAGGAAACAATTTAAATCAAAATTATTTGAAGGTAAATTTAAAAAAATCTGGCCGAGATTTTTGTTAAAAATTATAAATTGGCGGTTATAAAAGTTAAAAAAGGAAACAAATTCATACCAATTTTATTTGTTGGTAAATTTTAAAAAAATTTGCTTTTTTTTTTAAATTTGATATTCTAAGTTTTAAATTATTTGGATTGTTAAAAATATAGTTCTCATAAATATATAATTATTACCGCAATTAAAATAGTTAACTTAGGTGATTACAATCTTTAATTGCTATTTAAAGAAAAAAAATTAATAATAATTTTTGAAATTATACTTTGTAAAAAGCCAAAATTTATACATGCAACACTTTTTTTGACTTTATAATAAAAGTTGTCAAATTTGTAATTCAAAAAACATAAACAAATATTGTAGTAAACAATTTACACATGCAAAACAATATAACAAAGATAAAGTAACCAAAAGATAAAACTTAAATTAGTATAACTCATAGGTAATATTCCAAACACAAATAGTTTTTTATTCAAAAACCAAACATTAAAACCAACCAACCATAACAAAACAATCCAAACCAATCAAACATGCAAACTAAACCAAAGCATCAAAATTCGGAAAACAGATAAATTGTTTTTGGTACACATACTTCAAACATGAATTACTTTTCAATCTTTGGAACCAGCAGGATGGTTTCCTCATCATCAATTGCGACATCTGCGAGACCAGCCTCTTTAACCTTAGTTGATGACAGAGAGGTGGTTTCTTCAACTTCATACACGTCTGCAAGGTTACGCTTCAATTCCGCAGACGAAGTCTTTGAACAATCTTTAGATGTGCAATCGAGTGTGAAGCTATGCCCAATAGAATCCACAACATCTTGTATGATATATTCAACATTAGAAACTAAAAAACTGTTTTGGAAGTTTGGTATTTTGTAACATTAAGTTAAACTTCATACCTTTAGAGCAAAAGGATTCTGAGTAGATAAATCACTAAGTGAAACATCAGCAGCCGGCTCGTCCACACCCTGCAATTCATACAATAATAAGGCTACACACAACAAACATAATAAATTTCCTAACATATCTTTAATTAAAAGGTTCGTATGACTTAACCTGATCAGCTGGAATTCGGCTCTCTAAATATTCAATTATTGCTGGATCATTCACCAACTTATGAACAGCATAACCATCAGTATGGTTGTCAATATTGAATTGACCAACTTGAATCTTGAAAGCATACTTTTTATCATTCAAAGCTTTAAACTGATAGGGAATGGTTTTCTCTTACGAAGATGCCTAAAATATATGAATTAAAATTACTTGAAAATAACATGATAATCAGATATCGACATTACTAATATGTACCTTGTACCAAATTAAAATACGAATGACGTAAAATACATTACATGTTCCTGTTTTGACTTCTCAAGCAACTGAATTGCAGTCATTCCCAACATTTTTCTGGCTTCATGGTCAAACAAAGTCAAAGAGGCAATAGCTGCAGAATCTTGTACTCTGATCGGAATCCTAAAACTAAATGGACAAAAAGTATTTCACAAAATAAATACAATTTACATTTGTAAAGTAGAATAATATAAGCATAACTATTATAAAATAACAAAAAATATAAATAACTTACATTGGTGTCGCACTGACAAACCTCTTTAGGACATTGAGGATATGAGCAAACCAAAACCTGTTTAAACTTGGGTTCCTCAGCACCGTCTTCAGCCTCCTCAATGACCAAAGTTGTTTCCGCCTTTCGATTGCACTCTTCACATCCGAGGTAACACCAGTCATCTTTATCATCAACACCCATCACCGTACCAAGAACTATGACCTCATAAGGCTGAAATTAAATGTAGGAAAATAGAGATTGTAAATATAAATTAGTAAAATAATTGTGTTTAATGTATTTATTTAAAATACTTAAAATTAGACACATACCTTTTCCAACAACGTAATATCACGGAAATTGGAAAACGAATGCTTGACTAAAAAGTCATTTGCAACACTTATGCTTCCAGATGAACCAATTGATTTCTGACCATTAGAGGATGTTTTACATATCTTCTCAACAAACCTATTTACAATAATATAAGCAATGAAAAATTTAAAAACATCAATAAGTAGTTCATATTAATTTAAAAACTATTTACTTTGTTTTGAATGAACGAATCTCCTCTATGTCAGCATTAATAAACAGCCTTGTTATATGGAAAGCATTAGATAGCCTTGTCTTCCTTGTGTAACAAAGTTAACATCAGTTAACGCATACTGAATTTTGTAAATCATATATCAAAATTATATAAAAATAACAAAGATTATAAACAGCGAATACCTTTATACTTGTTGAAACTACCAAACTGCACAAGGAGGACAACATGGACTTCTTCTTTATGGCTCTGAATGTAACCAAACATCTCATCGCAGTACTCGTCCCATAAGGTGCAGTTTAACTTGACACCCCTACATAAATAGAAATTTAACACATCAGAGGATATCATGTAAGAATAAATATATAATAATAAAGTTTCAACGAAATTAAAATAGCCATTTAATAAACAGACTCTTCATCCAGCAATTGCAATTGCAAGTTCATGAATTTGCTATCTTTTCCCATTTTTGTTTTGGTCACTTCTGGTTCAGACCACTCATCTACATATCCAATGAAATCTGTAAAAAAAATAGATTAAAACCAAATATACTCAGGACAAAAACAAACATTTTAAAAAAATCTATATTTATATATTTCGGTAATTTCGGATGTGGTTGTTATATATGATGAAGTACAAACCAACTCGATACTTGACATCTTGCGCCTTCCGTTCACCCCGTTCAATGCTCTTTTTCAGTTCGATCTCCCCTTCCCGAGCAGCATTTATGATCTCGGTAAGGGTCTCGTACTTTAAAGGGGTGATAAACTCCCTATACTCAGCACTCAACATGTTATGGTAGTAGTATATCTTTTGTTCTTCATTCGTCACTAGTTCATTGCAAAACTTCATCTTATCCATAAACGTTGCCGTAATTTTGTCTATGGTCTCACCCTTGTGCCTAAGTTGCATGAACTCCTCCTTGATTTTATTCACAACCGCCTTGGGGCTATGATGTTTAAGAAATGGTGTCTTGAATTCTTCCCATGTCATGACCTTAGCCGCTTCACTACCAACCTCTCTCTTTTTGTTGTCCCACCAATCTTTCGCTTGACCCCTTAATTGACCCGTACCATAGGCTACGTAGTCATCTTCATCACAATGGATCCTCTCGAATACCCCTTCGATATCACTTAGCCATCGTTGGCACACTATTGGATCAACCTCCCCATTATATATTGGTGGTTTACATGCCATGAATTCCTTGTATGAACAAGGCTTCCGTCCTCCGGGCTTTTCTTTTGCTAAATTTAAATCATCTTCCAATTTCTTGATTCTCTCATCAACTATTGATAAAACTGTGTTTTGAATTTTATCAATAAAGCCCGACAAACTGTTTTCGATCGCCTTTCCAACCTCTTCGGCAACCACTTCTCTCATTTGTTCGGTGACTCTTGGCAACGCATCATCCTTACCTCCATCCGCCATCTTTATTACTGAAATGTTTAAATTTCATTTATAACACATGATTTACTTGTTTTGATTCAATCAAGTTCATAACTTGATTCAACTGTTCTTGTTTCATGCATTTCTTGTGTTTGAGTGAGCTTACACACTCTTTTCATGCATATTTGTTCATGATTTATTTCTATATTCTCTAAATTCACTTAAACGATTAGCTCTTACCGGATGCTTGATCAAGCTTGAACCGAACACACTTTATTGACAACCTTTAGCTCTGATTACCAACTTGTAAGATCCAACTTAAAATAACAGGATTTATGACATTTATCATGCATTTAGTACAAAATTTTTCGAGTTTACAAAAACTTCATGGTTTTAAGATCATACTTGATCATAACATTCAAGTCTACATCATGCTAGATAAACTTTCAAAACATAATTTCAAGTGTTTACATGTCACTAAAACAAAATAGACAAAATGCGGAAGCTTTGTTCGGTGTGTTCGGTTCTTGACATGGCTTGATCATCCTCCGGGGTCTAAAGAGCATCTTTACCTATCATACAATTTCATTTAAAAGATTAGAAATCAAGGCATTTGAACAAAATAATTAAATACAAGAAATTATATATTTTGTTTTCAGCCCCTTCACCCGGCCGTGTCAAAAGGATCACCCGGCCGTGTCAGCTTAACATATATTTTTCATAGCCCAGTCACCCGGCCGTGTCAAAAGGTCACCCGCCCGTGTCAACTCTGCACGTTTATTTTTCATCAAATTTACATCCAAACCTATCCAAACTCATTTTAATTGCTTGGGGTTCGTTTCTTAACATGTCTAAGCTATCATCCATTACCCGGATCCATTATTCATATATTTTACGCTCCCGCTACCGGGTTTACGTTTTGCTTTATTTTGACCCGTTTGTTTACAAGTTCAACAACTTGTTTTGTGTCATCTCATACGGCCATTTTACCCATTTCCATGTTTACCAATTATGACTTTCGCTTCCCTCCCGAGAGCGCTCATGTCATAACTATCATGCTTAATCCTAAGGATTTAATCATGCTTTTCGGAATCGATTGGCAAACAAATGTTCCGAACTATAATCCCTCTACAAGGGCTCATGTTTTTACAACGGATTTGTGTGTTCGTTACACAACTTATGCTTGATACATAACCAATCAAAGTGATGGCTATTAGTTTTAGATTTGTAACACAACTTGTTTTGACCCGTTTGGGTGCCGAATGGATATCCCCATTGCTAGACACATCCAAACTCTATTTCTAACTCATGATTTGACCCGTTTTACTTGCTTAAGGTACTTTGTCACTTCCGTGACATATTGGTGTATCTTGTTTACCAAATTTCAATATAACAACATAAGACTAACAATTAAACATAATGTAGCGAAACGGTGAATTTCGTACCTTTAGAGCACACCTTTCCCACGCGTATTCCCTCCGGCTTGTCCGCTTGACGATCCGGACTCTTTGCCTAGAGAATTCAAGTTACAACTTGTTTAGAACTCTTTTCATGACTATTAACGCATCATTTTAAACAATAATCGAATCTGCGTTTTCATTCTATTTCTAGCATTTAAATCCCCACTTAGGCATTTCAACAAACACCTGGCGAGTCAGATTTTTCACATAATTACTACCAAGTTCATGACTTGTAATTAACATCTAATTTCACTACAATTAGTCAATTCTTACTCATGTCTTAACATCAATACTTCTGAAATTACTTCTTAATTTCAGATTGTGCTAGAACAAGAGTCATAATTCTAGTATTTATCAAGTTTCTTCAAGCTCACTTATCCCCTACCATGTAAATCACAAACCCTACAAATATGATGCAAGGTTTTCACAAGAATTCATCTAGGGTTTAACTCTAGACATCATATTGCTTCAAGATTCATTCATGCATGATGTATTTAGGCTAAATTTCAGTTTTTCATAAATAACCTAGAATTCATGATGAATCAAAACATCACAATTTTACATACCTTATGATCCTTTCAACTAGGTGATCATGAATCTATGCTCGAAAATTGATTTACACTTGATTTAGGCTTCCAATTTTGAGCTTTTGTGAGAAATTGGGTTTGAAAAGAAAACCCTGGTCGTCCCCTCTTGTTCTGTTCGACCAGACACTCACGTATGTGGGTGTTTGGTATGTTAATTTCTTATTTTTAACATTAACTTCCAATCTCTACAAGTTTGGTCCCTAAACTTTGTTTAATTTATAATCTAAATGATTTAAGCTTATTATATGCCACCTCGAGTCTTGTATTTAACTAGGTTATAAATTCCTAGTTAATTGATTATATAATTCATAATTCTAATATAGGATTTTATATTTTCGGGTTGTTACAAGTCCACCCCCCTTAAAGAGGGTTTCGTCCCCGAAACCGATTTACGTACCAAATAATGTGGGGTAGAGTCGTTGCATCTCCTACTCGGACTCCCACGTGGTATTCGAACCCTTTCTATGTTCCCACTTGACCTTCACTTGGTTGATCTCCTTGTTTCTTAAGGTTTTTACCTTACGATCCAAAATCGCAATGGGCTTTACCACGTAGTTTAGTCTGTCATCCACCTGGATGTCGTCGTAGTGGATATAAGTTGTCTCATCCGCTAAACATTTCCGAAGGTGTGACACATGAAATGTGCTATGAATTCGGCTTAATTCTTCCGGTAGTTCAAGGCGGTAAGCTACCTTTCCTACCCGTTCAACAATCGTAAACGGCCCGATAAATCTTGGGCTCAATTTCCCTCTCTTCCTAAACCGGATAACCCCCTTCCATGGGGATACCTTGAGCATGACTTTATCGCCAACCTGGAACTCGATTGGTCTCCTCCTTTTGTCAGCATACGAATTTTGTCTATCTTGAGCCGCTTTCAAGTGAGCCCGAACCACATCAATCTTTTCATTAGTGGCTCGTACTATATCTTGGTGGGCAAGTTCACGTGGACCCACTTCACCCCAACATACCGGGGTCTGGCATTTCCTACCATAGAGCATTTCGTACGGTGCCATTCAATACTAGCATGGTAGCTGTTATTATACGAAAACTCGACTAATGGTAGATAGACATCCCAACTGCCTCCAAAGTCGATTATACATGACCGTAGCATGTCTTCCAATGTTTGTATTGTTCTTTCACTCTGTCCATCCGTCTGAGGATGGTATGCAGTGCTGATGAACAATTTGGTTCCCATTTGCTCTTGGAAATCTTGCCAGAAATTCAAAGTGAACCGGGTATCCCTATCAGACACGATGGATACCGGTACTCCATGGCGTGCTACTATTTCATTAGTGTAAACTTCAAACATCTTTTCGGACGTATATGTTTCACGTACCGGGATAAAATGAGCACTCTTGGTTAGTCTGTCAACAACTACCCATATAGCATCGAAACCGCGGATCATCTTTGGCATTTGGTTAATAGGTCCATCGTAATATGTTCCCACTTCCAAACCGAGATTTCTAACGGTTGGAGTTTACCGTATGGTTTTTGGTGCTCCGCCTTGACTTGTAGACATGTCAAACATTTCTCCACGTATTTCACAACATCTCTTTTCATTCCGGGCCACCAATAATTTTGTTTTAAGTCGTTATACATCTTGGTCGCTCCCAGATGAATGGAGTAACGAGATTTGTGAGCTTCATCGAGTAGAAGCTTTTTAACTCCACATGTGTTAGGAACCCAAATTCTATTGAAACGTGTTTTCAAACCGTGGTTGCCTTCTTCGAGATCCTTAACTTGGCCAACAATTCTTTCCTTTCTCTAGTTTTCCGTCTTTACTGCTTCATCTTGTGCTCCTCGGATTCGTTCAAGTAAGCCCGAGGTCACAATAAGCTGCAATGATTGCACTCGTATCGGGGCGTAATCCGCCTTTCGGCTCAACGCATCAGCCACTACAATAGCTTTTCCGGGGCGGTAGTGTATTTCACAATCGTAATCCTTGACCGTTTCCAACCACCGCCTTTGTCTCATGTTTAATTCCTTCTGATCGAAGAAATATTTCAAACTTTTATGGTCGGTAAAGATTGTACATTTTACCCCATATAAGTAATGCCTCCATATTTTTAAAGCAAACACTACTGCCGGCAGTTCCAAGTCGTGAGTCGGGTATTTCTTTTCATGAATCTTCAATTGCCTCGAGGCGTAGGTGATGACCTTGCCTCGTTGCATTAAAACACATCCGTGCCCCGAATGTGACGCATCCGAGTAAACTACCATGTCGTCAACTCCTTCCAGTAATGTCAACACCGGAGCATGAGTTAACTTTTCTTCGAGCGTTTGGAAGGCCTCATCCTGTTCAATGCCCCATAAAAACCTTTCCTCCTTGCGAGTCAATTTTGTCAAAGGTAAAGCAATTTTGGAGAAATCTTGTATGAATCTCCTATAATATCCTGCGAACCCTAGAAAGCTTCGGATTTCCGAGGGATTCCTTGGAACGTTCCATTTTGATACAGCTTCTACTTTTGACGGATCTACCAGTACCCCGTCGGCACTAATGACATGCCCAAGGAACTGTACCTCTCGCAGCCAGAACGCGCACTTTGAGAATTTTGCATACAGCTTTTCTCGTCTGAGTGTCTCTAACACTTCTTGCAAATGATACTCGTGCTCAGCTTCATTCTTCGAGTATACTAAAATGTCATCGATAAATACAATTATCGACTTATCCAGCATAGGTTTGCAAACCCGGTTCATGAGGTCCATGAAAGCCGCGGGTGCATTAGTCAACCCAAAGGGCGTTACAAGGAACTCATAATGCCCGTACCGTGTACGAAAGGCTGTCTTCGGTACGTCCTCCTCCTTGACTTTCAATTGGTGATAACCAGATCTGAGATCAATCTTGGAGAACCAACTTGCTCCCTGTAGCTGGTCAAACAAATCATCAATTCTTGGGAGTGGTATCGATTCTTCACCGTGAGTTTGTTTAACTCTCGGTAATCGATACACATGCGCATACTGCCGTCCTTCTTTTTCACGAATAGAACTGGTGCGCCCCACGGGGACACACTTGGTCGGATAAACCCTTTGTCGAGCAATTCTTGGATTTGAGACATCAATTCTTGTAGCTCCGACGGCGCAAGTCGATACGGCGCCTTGGCCACGGGCTTTGCGTCCGTAATCAATTCAATCCCGAACTCTACCTCCCGTTCTGGTGGTATTCCCGGTAGTTCTTCCGGGAATACATCTTCATACTCACGCATCACTGGCACGTCTCCAATTTTGAGGGAGTCTTTCTCCGACTCGCTTGCGTATACCATGAAGGCCTTGCATCCATGCCTCATAAATTTGTGGGCTTCTAGTATTGAGCATACCACCGGGTTACCCCCTTTCTCACCGTATATCGTAACATGCTTTCCGCTAGGAGACGTCAGTTTTATTTCCTTTCGGAAACAAACTACCTTCACGTGGAATCGGGACAACCAATCCATCCCTATAATCACTTGGAATTCCCCCATTGACATCGGGATTAAATCTATCGTGTATTCTTCGTCATCAATGCTCAGTTTACAGTTTTCACATACATCACAAATAATAAAGCTCTTGTTATTACCTATCTTTACTTCTAAGGGCATAGGTAATTTTGTTAGAACAAATGAAGGATGTCGAATAAATCCATATGAAATAAAGGATTTATTCGCACCCGTATCAAATAACACACGAGCAGGAATCGAGTTTACAGCAAATATACCTGAGACCACTTCAGGTTTAACTTTCGCTTCTGCGGCGGTCAGTTGAAAAGATCTTGCCTTTGCTTTTGGGGCTTCACCTTTCGGGTCATGCCCATCTTTCTTTCCAACCAGCTCCGGGCATTCTGATCTTTTGTGACCCGGTCGGTAACAATTGTAGCAAACCGTCACTTTCTCCGGGCATGATATAGCCATATGTCCCGTCTTTCGACATATGGGGCAAGGCTTATCCTTGAAACGGCATTCGCCTTTATGACCCTTTTCGCAGATTTTGCAACTTGGCGACCCGCCTTTTGCATCTGATTTCTTCCCTGTTTCGCTTATTCGTGCCTTCTTGGTAGGGCTTGGGTTTACATCTTGTGCCTTCCGTTCACCCCGTTCAATGCTCTTTTTCAGTTCGATCTCCCTTTCCCGAGCAGCATTTATGATCTCGGTAAGGGTCTCGTATTTTGAAGGGGTGATAAACTCCCTATACTCAGCACTCAACATGTTATGGTAGTAGTATATCTTTTGTTCTTCATTCGTCACTAGTTCATTGCAAAACTTCATCTTATCCATAAACGTTGCCGTAATCTTGTCTATGGTCTCACCCTTGTGCCTAAGTTGCATGAACTCCTCCTTGATTTTATTCACAACCGCCTTGGGGCTATGATGTTTAAGAAATGGCGTCTTGAATTCTTCCCATGTCATGACCTTAGCCGCTTCACTACCAACCTCTCTCTTTTTGTTGTCCCACCAATCTTTCGCTTGACCCCTTAATTGACCCGTACCATAGGCTACGTAGTCATCTTCATCACAATGGGTCCTCTCGAATACCCCTTCGATATCACTTAGTCATCGTTGGCACACTATTGGATCAACCTCCCCATTATATATTGGTGGTTTACATGCCATGAATTCCTAGTATAAACAAGGCTTCCGTCCTCCGGGCTTTTCTTTTGCTAAATTTGAATCATCTTCCAATTTCTTGATTCTCTCATCTACTATTGATAAAACTGTGTTTTGAATTTTATCAATAAAGCCCGATAAACTGTTTTCGATCGCCTTTCCAACCTCTTCGGCAACCACTTCTCTCATTTGTTTGGTGACTCTTGGCACCGCATCATCCTTACCTCCATCCGCCATCTTTATTACTGAAATGTTTACATAGATTGTTAAACATATCATTTATAACACATGATTTACTTGTTTTGATTCAATCAAGTTCATAACTTGATTCAACCGTTCATGTTTCATGCATTTCTTGTGTTTGAGTGAGCTTACACACTCTTTTCATGCATATTTGTTCATGATTTATTTCTATATTCTCTAAATTCACTTAAACGATTAGCTCTTACCAGATGCTTGATCAAGCTTGAACCGAACACACTTTATTGACAACCTTTAGCTTTGATTACCAACTTGTAAGATCCAACTTAAAATAACAGGATTTATGACATTTATCATGCATTTAGTACAAAATTTTTCGAGTTTACAAAAACTTCATGGTTTTAAGATCATACTTGATCATAACATTCAAGTCTACATCATGCTAGATAAACTTTCAAAACATAATTTCAAGTGTTTACATGTCACTAAAACAAAATAGACAAAATGCGGAAGCTTTGTTCGGTGTGTTCGGTTCTTGACATGGCTTGATCATCCTCCGGGGTCTAAAGAGCATCTTTACCTATCATACAATTTCATTTAAAAGATTAGAAATCAAGGCATTTGAACAAAATAATTAAATACAAGAAATTATATATTTTGTTTTCAGCCCCTTCACCCGGCCGTGTCAAAAGGTCACCCGCCCGTGTCAACTCTGCACGTTTATTTTTCATCAAATTTACATCCAAACCTATCCAAACTCATTTTAATTGCTTGGGGTTCGTTTCTTAACATGTCTAAGCTATCATCCATTACCCGGATCCATTATTCATATATTTTACGCTCCCGCTACCGGGTTTACGTTTTGCTTTATTTTGACCCGTTTGTTTACAAGTTCAACAACTTGTTTTGTGTCATCTCATACGGCCATTTTACCCATTTCCATGTTTACCAATTATGACTTTCGCTTCCCTCCCGAGAGCGCTCATGTCATAACTATCATGCTTAATCCTAAGGATTTAATCATGCTTTTCGGAATCGATTGGCAAACAAATGTTCCGAACTATAATCCCTCTACAAGGGCTCATGTTTTTACAACGGATTTGTGTGTTCGTTACACAACTTATGCTTGATACATAACCAATCAAAGTGATGGCTATTAGTTTTAGATTTGTAACACAACTTGTTTTGACCCGTTTGGGTGCCGAATGGATATCCCCATTGCTAGACACATCCAAACTCTATTTCTAACTCATGATTTGACCCGTTTTACTTGCTTAAGGTACTTTGTCACTTCCGTGACATATTGGTGTATCTTGTTTACCAAATTTCAATATAACAACATAAGACTAACAATTAAACATAATGTAGCGAAACGGTGAATTTCGTACCTTTAGAGCACACCTTTCCCACGCGTATTCCCTCCGGCTTGTCCGCTTGACGATCCAGACTCTTTGCCTAGAGAATTCAATTTACAACTTGTTTAGAACTCTTTTCATGACTATTAACGCATCATTTTAAACGATAATTGAATCTGCGTTGTCATTCTATTTCTAGCATTTAAATCCCCACTTAGGCATTTCAACAAACACCTGGCGGGTCAGATTTTTCACATAATTACTACCAAGTTCATGACTTGTAATTAACATCTAATTTCACTACAATTAGTCAATTCTTACTCATGTCTTAACATCAATACTTCTGAAATTACTTCTTAATTTCATATTGTGCTAGAACAAGAGTCATAATTCTAGTATTTATCAAGTTTCTTCAAGCTCACTTATCCCCTACCATGTAAATCACAAACCCTACAAATATGATGCAAGGTTTTCACAAGAATTCATCTAGGGTTTAACTCTAGACATCATATTGCTTCAAGATTCATTCATGCATGATGTATTTAGGCTAAATTTCAGTTTTTCACAAATAACCTAGAATTCATGATGAATCAAAACATCACAATTTTACATACCTTATGATCCTTTCAATTAGGTGATCATGAATCTATGCTTGAAAATTGATTTAGACTTGATTTAGGCTTCCAATTTTGAGCTTTTGTGAGAAATAGGGTTTAAAAAGAAAACCCTGGTCGCGCCCTCTTGTTCTGTTCGACCAGACACTCACGTATGTGGGTGTTTGGTATGTTAATTTCTTATTTTTAACGTTAACTTCCAATCTCTACAAGTTTGGTCCTAAACTTTGTTTAATTTATAATCTAAATGATTTAACCTTATTATATGCCACCTCGAGTCTTGTATTTAACTAAGTTATAAATTCCTAGTTAATTGATTATATAATTCATAATTCTAATATAGGATTTTATATTTTCGGGTTGTTACATTTACTGAAGCTTTGGGCAGATGCTAGAGAGAACATAATGGAAGAAAATGCAAAAAGAGGCAAAACTGAGCTGAACTCTGCGCCAGAAACAGTCCATACTTCATTTTGGCTTATCCTGAGCTAGAAAATGAGTTTCGGGGCTTTTAATATATGCATTTGGGGTAGCTCGACGAGACGAATCAAAATATAAGGTTTTGAAAAGCCAGAAATTGACGCATTATCTGCTGCACACCAGCTGATTGGTAAAAACAGGATTTTTTTTAGAGAAAAAGTCAATTTTGGAAAAGGGGGAGATACACTTGGAATTGTTTTTGAAACCACTTCTTGGAGCCATAACCTATCATCTCTTTCACTCCCAATCAATGATTATCACCAACCTTCACCCGAATCAAGAAACACCACCACTAACTCATTCTTCATCTCTAACCCTAACCGAATCATCATCATACTCCTCATCCCACCATCACCATCAACTTCATCTTCATCCATTCTCCACCATCCAAACCCTAACCCCTAACCCTCAACTCTCCTTCAAGACTCATGATTATGGTTCGGTGCTCGTATTCATCCTCCGGTGATCGCGCCTCTTCGACCATGAATGGCTAGTCTCCTCGGTTTCACCCCGGTATAGATTGTTGTAAGAATTTCTAGGGTTTATGCATTTGTATTTTCATTTGATTTTGTGACAAATTTTTTAGTATTTGAAACCTTTGATAATTGTCGTGCATTTGAGAATTGAATTTGTGAATTGTCGAATGATTATAAAATTTGACTTTGTGAAATGAATTTGTGCACTTATGCCTTATCGTAGGTTAGGATTTACATGTCCGAGGTAATGAAGTGCATTACAGTCTGTTGTCTATGACGTCGATAGCAATTGGCACCTAAGCTTCGTGATAGTAATCCGTTAATCACTATATGCAATTGAATCAAGTTAAAACATGTAGGAACCCTAGGTCTTGCAATAATCGAACCGGGTGTGGAACTTGTCTCTAATTTCTTGTTTTAATCATTTAGTAATTTAGTTGCAATTTTAGTTAATCACAAGTGTTTTAGATAATACCAATTGTCGGGTCACTCTTGTTTATTTTCCAACCAAATAAACTTATAAAAAAATTAGCAATCTTCATAATCACATTATACATTTTTGTAAATAGTCTAACTAGTCGAATAGGTAGTGTGATACTAAACACATGCTCTTCGTGGATTCGATACCCGATTTACCCTAGCTACCTAGGTTTAATTGGAATTTTGACTGATCGGGATGACACGGTCACGTCAAAATGGCGTCGTTGCCGGGGAGCTAGTGCGCTTAGTATTTCATTGCTTGTTCGATTTTAGTTTAGTTTTTTTTTTGTTTCTTGTATATTCGTGATTTTACTTTGGGTGGTCGAGCTTGTGCATGCAGGTACATGTTTTGCAGGAATTACTTTTCAATATGAATTGGGTGGATGATGATCCCTGTGAGTGTTGCAGAAGCGGAGAGCATTATTTAGAGGATTGCTCTGTTTTCTACGAAAAAGTTCAAGTCTACAAGGATCGGGAAGACTACCTCAGCGGATTGTATGAATATAGGAGGGCGGATTATGAAGATTTCAATGGTCCATTCTCACATTATCCATACACTAGACCACCACCACCACCAAATTATCAAGACTATTACTATTCAGAGATGGATTACCATTCTGAGCAAGAGCGGGGTTATAACAACTATGAACCCGAATTACCAAATTTCTCAAGTTACTGGGAGGAGTATGATGATTATTATAATGAATACCCTCAACCGGCATCCGAGGAACCTCAAGATTTAATAAGTTCCAAGCTCGATGCAATCATGAATGCCATGACTGCCATCATCACTTCAAGTCAAGAGATTAAAATGGAACTAAAAAAGGAATTTGAGGTGAGAGATAAAGCGCATGAAGCCTTGGCAAAGAAAGTGGGTCAACTCGCCGAAGAACTGGCTCAACTTAGACAAGACCAAGAGGTGTTGGTTAATGGTACCATGGTTGATGGTGATGTGGTGGAAGAGGTTATAGATCTTCCTGAGCAAGAAGTTGAGTGTTTGAACCGAGCGGAACACATGACACCGCGAGACGATTCGGATCCGAAAGAAGCCTACGTTCATATTCATCCTTCTCCCATACTTATCACCCCAACCAACAAAGTTGGGGATGTGGGTTCGGGTATAAGGATTCGAAGGGTAATCTTGCAAGACATTGGACAATTCGTCAAGAAACGACCCCAAAGTAGCTTACTACGCATGCCGCGCAAAATAAAAAGAGAATGGATCCGGCATGCCAACTACCGAACATATGTTGGAAACTCGGTAGGCAAATGTGCACTTCGACCACCATGAGAGGCAAATCAGGTATAATTGTTGTAGAGTTTGTATTATTTTCGTTTTATTTTATTTTCTTAGTTAAATGAACGTTGTGGGTGTGTTCCCTATATAACCCTCACGAGACCTACCCGTCCTCTCGAGCTATCAGGTGATTTAAAAAGGCTTGTTGCATAAGCTAAATGCAACCGTGATTCCTATGAAAGTGAGTTAGGATTGTTGTTGTTGTAAATTAATTTTCCACATAAATCAAATTGAATTAACGTATGACTTGGTAATATTTTCATAAAAGTGGTAGAACTAGGTTGCTAATAAATTTTAATGGTTGTGAGAAGCATGCTTCTACACAAGGGTTAAGATTTGTAGGTATATTATAGTCGTGGGACGACTGCTTTCTTTAAGAGAAGAAGAGCACACGAGGAATGAGCTCAAAACTCAGGTGCATACGTTTCTTTTTACTTTTGATTTGTCACACCCCCAAAATCCACAAGCGGAGTATCACCGCAGGAGGCGTGACTGACCAGGATCTAGCCACCAATCACATTGAACTCATAGGAATATGTAAATAAAACTTTCATTTATTAACATTAAGTGTTACAACGTTGCAAGTAATACACAGTATACAGCGGAAGCATAATTGATTCGTTAAGTGTTTATAAACCACATGTAAGAACCATTAGTCTTGTGTTAAGATTCCATGTATCTCGACCCATGACCACTCCAGCCTCCCAGACAGCTAGTTCCAATGATATGCACCTAAAGGCCTGCAAGGCATGTAATAATGAATCAACAACAAAGTTGAGCGAGTTCACAGTTGGGTGTTCGTTTTAAGTTGTTTCAAAAACACAGTGTTTCTTTAGCTGGCTTACTTGCCGTGGGGGTTGCCCCATAGTTGAAAATATGATTAACCAAATCCTTCTTTCCCAAACCATAACCAGTGGGGGCTTCCCCATGTGAACCACTAGACCGTTACCATATCGACTACTGACAAAAGTAAGTTGTGCCCTAAGTCAATGTCTATCATCATTGACTGTGTGCCATGATCCATTAGTACATGCCCGTCCTACCTGCACGGTGTGAGGTTTGTCAAACCTAATAGCGCTATTAACTAATGACCCGCTCGCCATTGGCCCGGCGATTAAGTCGATATAAAAATGAGGGACTTCATGATAGAGTTTTGTCTAGTAAGTTTAAGGTTGTTGTCCTACCCAAGTAGGACGAACGTACGTATTCTACCCAAGGAGAATACGCAGGATTAATATTGGCATCCTACCCATGGAGGATGGCGGTACATATCCTACCCAAGGAGGATATGTAGGTTCCGTTTTATTCTTTAACCCATTCCCAACCACCGGGAATCCCATGCCTTAGAAAGTGTGTGAACTCACCTCGGTTTGCTCAGCAGATAGATTACTTGTTAAAACACTTTAGTCAATCATGTCCTATTATAATTACCACATCTTAATTAAATTAAATTCGTATTTAAATATTTCACGTACTGGTACATGTCACAAGTCAAGTAGCATACAATATCATGTTCCACATGCGTACCCATTTACACACATACGGTTTCCTAAACAGTTTCATAATCACACTTAGCATTATTGTATGGCACACCACAAATTAATGATAATCACATAATAAGATGGCACAAAGGGTTTGGGTCATATACTCAACACATATCATAAATAAAGTCCAACTAAATATTAACAGAGTAGTGTAATTCGACCCATGTGTGCGGGTGGATCTATTACTTGTTTGGCCCAAACCAATAATCATGAGCATCACAAATACAACAATCAACCTGGTATGTGAATCTGCCTGGGCCCGTTACAAATTCACATATATATTAGCACATATGTTCACATAACCCACTTATTTTGTTTTAGTCAAGTCTAGTGCGGCCTAGTATTTTTCCAACCCACTCACGAGATCCCCAACAGTGACCTCCTATCACATTGATCCAACCCAATTTTCATGAGTTTATTAATTCAAATATTTTATTTATAACAGTCTCAATTAACTAATAGCATATATTATCGGCCCAACAGTGAATAGGGGCCCAAGAGATGCACGGTTCAACTGGGCTAAGCCCCACTTCATCCCTTCGGCCCAGTTCGATTTTTGTGAACAGTTTGTTGAGTTAGGGTGATCCGATTTCATAAGACTATCCATATCAAGGATGTTTGTAGGTGACATGGAGGGTGTTCATTCCTATGTGGAGGGCATTTGTGAGAGGGATGGATTAGTGGGTGTTGTAGAGGATGACATGGAGGGTGTTCATTCTTCACAATTCTTGGGGAAGAATGGTGAAGAATGGGCTAATGGTGGGTCATTTCTTTTTTTTATAAGGTTGTTTGTGGGAAGGATATATATGTTATTGTTGTGGGTAAAAAGTGTTTGTGGGAAGAATAAGTGAAAAGCTGATGTGGCATGCTGATTAGGCTGTTTGTAGAAAGGATAGCCTTTCACTGATGCGGATAGTCTAAGCACACAGACAACATCTACCCTTTGATTCTTATCAATAACTTTTTATTATAAAATTAACAATAATGGCCGACCACATCATCTCTAATAGTCATATTTTCGTTCCAAAATCCTGAAACAAGCAATTAATGGCCAAACACTTTCACATGCAACTATCTAATTAGTGGACTGCAAATATGAATTGATGAGCTGACATTTTTGAACTTCACAACCACATGCACAAGAAATCAGTAGCCGACATCATCGAATCATTATTGCATGCTAACCCTATCATCATGACTATTAGGGTAACTATCATGGTATGTACTAGGTAGAATAGGATTTGAAACAAGATCATGATGGAGCAACGGAGGGGGAACCAGCAACTTCAGAAAGGCTCGATATCCTATCAAGAATTAAGAAGAAGGAAAGTAGAAGAACAAAAAAATTTGAAGCATACTAAAGGAGGAAAAAAGGAAGTTTGGCAGCAAGTGCTCAGCAAGAAGGAAATCCAAAATGAAAGGAGGTTCAGAGAAAGAGAAGCAAGTTTTCAAAACACCGTTTCTTTCTACGTCTCAAACCTTCCATGGGGATGCACTCGTAATAAACTCTGGAAGGCTTTTCAACAATTCAGCAATCTTGAAGATGCTTTCGTCCCGAAAAAGAGAGATGGAGCTGGGAACTGTTTTGGTTTTATTAGATTTTCAGGGGTCGAGGATGTTGAGGAATGGGAGAGAAAATTGCAAGGGGTTAAAATGGAAGGGGTGGTCGTAGGGGTCAACATTGCTAGGTTTACCAGGTTCAAAAACAAGCTGAAAAAACAACCACAAACGAACAGATCATCTGTTTTTGACAGATTACATACAGTGCACCAGTCAAACAGAAATTTTGTTTTTGATAGATTACATACCGTACAACAGAAGGATACCAAGGAACAGGATTACAGGGGCAATAAGGCAAGCGTGGGGGGTTCCCTAACCTATGCAAAGGCCGTGACTAACAATGGGAAGGTGGCCGAAGATAGAATAACAATTGAACTCCCGCCAATGATCACGGAGGCAAATAAACATTGGGGATTCAAGTCCCTCATAGGTGAAGTGAAAGACCTAGAAATGCTGGAGAAAATGAATGTGATCCTTTCGGTAGATCTGGGGCTGGGGGTCGAAGTGCGGTATATGGGGGGCCTTAAGGTTAACTTTTGAGTCTCAGGTGGAGGCTGAAAGATTCCACTCGGAACACCCGGAGTCTTGGTGCAACTGGTTCTCTAGATTATACCGTTGGGATGGGACCCTGTCGGAGTTCGAGAGGATTGCTTGGGTTAGAATCACCGGTGTCCCACCGTGCCTTTGGGACAGGCATGTCTTTAACAGAATTGGGGAGCGATGCGGCAGATTAGCCAGACAATCGGAAGCTTCATTCCATGATAAAAACATCTCTGAGAACAAGTTGGCGATTGTGGTACGTACTGGGGCTCGGGTCTCGTCAGAAATAAATTTGAAGTGGAAAGGCTATAACCTAAAAATTTGGGTGGAAGAAAGTGACGTTAACTGGGAGCCGGAATTCATCAATTTCCAACCGGAGTTGGATGCTCCGGCCACACCGCCGGTGAAATCCGTGGTCGTCAAAATGCATGTAGGGGTAGAGGCAGACGAAAGGTTGGAGAATGAAGAGCCATGCATGGAAAACATGCAAGAAGAGCCATGCACGGGAAACAGACAAGAAGACTTTTCTTCACATGTGTCAGAGACCCCACATGGCTCGAGGAGAGAGAATGATGATGCGGCTGGGGATCTGGGCACAAATGATTTTATTGAAGACACCCCAACCAAATCTGGGCCTAATTGTAATTCTGGGGCCCATGTGAACCCTTTGGATAGTGGGCTTAGTTATGTCACGTTACGGGCCAAAGACAGAATTATGAAAGGTGGGGATACTGGGCCAATTTTTAGAACTCCTGATCTTAATGTTGGGGAAGACTCAGACCCATTCAGTTTGGAGGAGATAATTCAACGCACAACCAAGCATAGACAAGGGGAGACAGAGGCTCAGAATGGAGATGACGGTGTGCAGGATAGCAGCGGTCGGTTCCGCCCACCGGATCAAGACCAATCAAACGCCCCAAACGATGGAAACCGTCAGAGGATTTTTGAAGGTGAAGTGGAAGACACAATCAGGTATGGTGGATGTCTTGGGATTGATTTAAAGGGCTTTGAAAACCATGTTCGTAAAATCGTTCAAGGGGAAGAGGGGCCAGTTCAAACACAATGAATTTTATGACATTAAATATCAAGGGAGTCACCGGAGCTGAAAAGCCGGTATGGGTCCGTAATTTAAAGAGGGAGGTTAAATTCAATTTTTTGGGTCTGCAAGAAACCCACCAAGCTGGGCTAACGGAGGCGACGTTGAGTCGGTTTTGGGATCGGAGCCCTATGGAAGTCGTTACGTTGGATGCTGTTGGCAGATCGGGCGGCTGGCGAGTTTCTGGGACCCAGGAATCTTCTTCGTTGACTCGGTTATCAAGGGTCAGCGGTTTCTGGTAGTCTCCGGTGTCCTGAGGGGCACAATGGAACGTCTCAACATTCTGAACTTATATGCCCCGAACGACCAGTCTGGCCGTAGAGAGCTCTGGGAGGCGGTAATAAACTTAAGGCTGCAACTCCCAGGGATATGGGTTGCACTTGGCGACTTTAACGATGTTCGACAACCTGATGAGCGCGTCAACTCCCGGTTTGATCCCATCTCTACCTCGTTTTTTAATGATTTCATTTGTAGGGCCGGGTTCCTTGAGTACCAGATGACAGGAGGGAAATTCACTTACATCTCCGACAACTCCATTATAAAATTCAGCAAACTGGACAAAATCTTTGTGTGCGATTTGTTCCTTAAAAAATGGCCGTTAGCCACCCTAAAAGTGCTTCGGAGGGGTTGGTCGGATCACTGCCCAGTTACGTTGGTCTGTGAGGCGCTGGACTTCGGTCCTATTCCTTTCAAATTATACAACAGTTGGATCGGCTCAAAGGATCTCTAGGATATTGTGATAGCTAATATCAACTTACAGTCCAGGGAAGGCAAGGGGGATGTTGAGTTAGCTAAAGTGCTTAAAAACATCAAATTGGACATCAAAAAATGGAGGGACCGGGTAAAGGTGCAGGAGGAAAAAGAAGTAGCTGACCTAAACAAGGAGGCCGAAAGACTCGAAAAATTGGCTGAAAGTATGAATCTGAACGCTGAGGAAAGAAAGTTAAGGGTGTCGATCAGGGTCAAGTTAAAAAAGCTCGAGAGTGCCAGAATCAAAGATTTACACCAAAAATCTCGACTCAACTGGATAAAATATGGTGATGAAAATACGAAATTTTTTCATGCTGTGGTTAATTTAAACAAGTCTAGAAGCAGAATAAACGGCCTAAACGTCAACGGGGTTTGGGTCACGGAGCCAAAAGTTATAAAGGAGAATATTAGAAGATGGTTTAAGAAGCATTTCAACGAATCGATACGAAGGAGACCGACCTTCTCCAATCTGGGCCTGCCGTCAATCTCAGCGGAAGAGTCTGAAACCCTTGTGATGGCGTTTTCAGAAGATGAAATAAAAATAGCTCTCAAGGGGTGCGATGGAAATAAGGCCCCTGGGCCCGACGGTTTCACAATGAAGTTCTACAAAAAATTCTGGAATCACATCAAGCCGTTTCTTGTTAAACTCATGAACGATTTTCACTCGTCAGGGGAAATTAGTATTGGCTGTAACTCCTCATTCTTAGCCCTTATCCCTAAGTCTTCGGACCCGCAAAACATGGCTGACTACCGACCGATCTCTCTTGTCGGGTCAATCTACAAGATTATTTCTAAGCTCCTTACGAATCGCTTAAAAGTGGTGATGGATGGCCTCATCTCCACAACCCAATCTGCGTTTGTTGGTGGACGTAACATTCTTGACGGTCCCCTTGTCGTAAGTGAGGTGGTTTCTTGGTCAAAAAAGAAAAAAATCAAAATGATGGTGTTCAAGGTGGACTTCGAGAAAGCCTATGATTCCATAAACTGGAAGTTTTTGTTTAGGGTTATGGAGCTCATGGAATTTCCCGATAAATGGATAGGGCTGGATAAAAGGATGCATGCGGTCGGGTAAAGGTTCGGTCATGGTTAACGGCTCCCCTACATGTGAGTTCCCATTTAAAAGAGGATTGAGGCAAGGGGATCCCCTCTCCCCGTTCCTTTTTATCATCGCCATGCAGGTCCTCGACATGTTTATGAAGCGGGCGTTGGATTTGGGTTTGCTCCATGGGATAAAACTCCCAAATGGAGGACCCATTATTTCGCACCTATGCTATGCCGATGACGTCATTTTCATTGGAGAATGGTCAATGCACAATGTGGTCAGCTTAAACCGATTCTTTAGATGTTTGTTTCTGGTCACGGGATTAAAAGTTAATCATCACAAGTGCCGGCTATATGGTGTGAGAGTCGATGGTCAAGAGGTTACACAAATGGCTCAAGCCTTAAAGTGTGGAGTGGGTGCTTTTCCTTTCAGTTACTTGGGGGTTCCAATTGGAGCAAATATGAAGCGGAAAATTCACTGGCAACCGGTTGTGGAAAAATTTAATAAGCGGCTCTCTTCTTGGAAAGCAAGGAACTTGTCCTTTGCGGGCCGCGTCACCCTTGCAAAGGTGGTCCTCGGTAGCCTCCCGTCATACTATCTGTCTTTGTTCCTTGCTCCAAAAAGTATTATAAAAAAGCTTGAAAGCATTCGAAGAGCTTTTGTGTGGGGTAAAACAGCCTTGGGTCATAAGATAAAATGGGTGAGGTGGGACATAATGTTAAAGCCCAAAACCCTCGGTGGTTTAGGGATAGGAGGTATTCGTGACTTTAACGTGGCTATGATTGCTAAGTGGTGGTGGAGACATAAACAAGAGTCGAGTCACTTATGGGCTCAGGTGATTACTTCGATCCATAGTACCACCTCAAATAACAAAGTCATTCTGGTAAAAGCTACTATGCCTGGGATATGGAAGGATGTGGGAGGGGTGGATGTCGTTTTTGTTGGATTTTTCGTGTAACTTTTAGAAAATAATTTTTAGTCAGTTTGTCAAACAAACTGAACGCAGCGGAAAACATGTACACGAGGTTCGGTTCTAAACCGTTTCCACCAGTGATCTCTTTACAATCAAAATAGGTTATAATAAAATTAAAGAATCGTGACATCCAAGAAAGACACTTTGGTTCAACGAACGATCTCGCTAGATGATCGTTGATCACGAAATCAGATTTGTTCGGTTGAAACAATTTCAAACAAAACATTAATCTAAAGAAAAGTAATCAAAGAAAACAAAAGGTTTACTTGTATTGCGTATGCGTCCTTTTGCCTAGTGTAGCACAGATCAAGCTATCCAATAATATGCAAACTCCTTTTGTTATAAAAAGCCTTAGCAGCTAGCACCCAAAACCCTTTTGGCTAAAAGTGTCGTCTCCCTTATTTGCCTTCTTTTGTTTAGACTTTTTAAAGCATCAACATATCCTCAAATTGTCGAGGGTTTTATATGTACATTAAAACCTCCTATGATTCCTTTTTGGCTATGTATTCAAAAGAGAATTTTATGGAGATTTAATAGGATAGATAGATCTTTGTGATCTAATCATAACTAATCATAATTATCTTATAATTATAATAACTCTCTCTCTATCCTTTTAATTATCCAATAACTAAACAAACAATATACATGTGTATAGAATTTATTATAATTAACAAATTAATTATAATTTGTCTTATTAAATCGGTTCTTCGTAATTATTCTAAATAATTACCTATTTCTTTGTTTACGTTTATCATTTCGTGATCCAGTGATTAACGATTAAAACACCGTTATATGTTCGTTGCCCAAAGTGTAACTCTTTGGGTCGTACCTTGACGGCAACATTGAATTATAATCGACAATTGAACATTATATCCAACAATCTCCCACTTGGTCGATTGGCCGATTATGTTTCAATGTAGACAATAGTGGGTGCCTAGCTGCATCATATTGCCCCCAGCAAGGTATGACATACTTATGTCAACTAATTCTTTGCACTAGTCAAACTGTTGGTTATGCAAATACTATAGCCCGGGTTATCGACTCATTTATCCCTCTGTATTGAACGCTTGTTGAACATGAGACATGGATCTAATTCATTCTCATATATTATTCAACCATTTCTAATTTCGTTCCTGATTTGAAGTGGTTTATCAAACTACTACTAGTTCGAGCGTGGCCATGCGTTAACACCAGTTCAAATCAACGAAAGGCGCCAGAGTGTTCCTCTCCTAAGTATAGAAGCACAGATCCCTTTGGCTACAAACAACTCCCACTAAACTCCATATCATTCCCAAAACTATCCTTATTACTGCCAGTTACGTACAGCGTTAGATAGAATCAAAGAGCAACCATTCATTTAAGTTAGTTCTAGTATGTACCGCAGGTCTAAGGATACAATGATCGTACCTATTCAAAATGTCTTATGACTAAGATCCATGAAGATCATTTTGAAACGAGTTACGCCCAATATGATTCAACTAATCATATCAGTGAATATGGTTCTCAACACTTTGAGTATCCATTATATGGATCAACCATCTAATTCACAATAGTCTTTTACCAGATTGGTTCTCACGAATCTGATAGGCTACGGACATTTTAGAATACAATATTCATAGATACTTAACGTACTAATATTTGAACACAGATATAATAGTTTAAAAGACATTCAACCATTAAATTCAAATAAACATAAAATACTGTTTACAGTTCATAATGCACCAAATTACTAAATTACAAAATCAGACCCACTGTCTAGCATATCTAAGACCTATACTATCTGCATGCTTCTCGTGTTTCACTTGAGGTATAGGCTTAGTAAACGGGTCCGCTAGATTCTGATCAGTATCAATTTTCTCTACTACGATGTCTCCTCTTTCCAAAACTTCCCGTATGTAATGGAATTTTCTGAGAATATGCTTCGTGCTGTGATGCGACCTTGGTTCCTTTGCCTGAGCAATTGCACCTGTATTGTCGCAAAATATCTCGATAGGCTTCTGTATGCTTGGTATAACTCTGAGATCAGCAATGAACTTTTTCATCCAAACAGCCTCCTTAGCAGCTTCTGAAGCCGCTATATATTCTGATTCAGTGGTCGACTGGGCCACCACGCTTTGCTTAGAACTCTTCCAAGTTATAGCACCACCATTTAAAGTAAAAACATAGCCTATCTGAGATCGTGAATCATCACGATCCGTTTGGAAGCTTGCATCAGTGTAACACTTTACTCTCATCTCTTCTTCCAAACCGCCAAATATCATAAACATATCCTTAGTTCTTTTTAAGTACTTTAGGATATTTTTCACAGCAATCTAGTGACTTTTACCAGGATTCTGTTGATATCTGCTAGTCAAGCTCAGAGCAAACGATACGTCCGGTCTAGTACATAACATGGCATACATGATGGAACCGATAGCAGAGGCATATGGAACCTTTTTCATATCCTCTTTATCTTTGTCCAATTTGGGACACTGATGACTATTCAGTACGGTTCCACTTGCCATTGGCAAGAGACCTTTCTTGGAATCTTGCATCGAAAAACGCCGAATGACCTTATCAATATATGTACTTTGACTAAGTCCAAGTAGCCGCTTAGATCTATCTCTATAAATCTTTATTCCTAGAATATAAGCAGCTTCTCCAAGATCCTTCATTGAGAAACATTTACCAAGCCAGGATTTAACGTCCTGCAGCATCGGGATATTGTTTCCAATGAGAAGTATGTCATCTACATACAGGATTAGAAAAGTAATAGAACTCCCACTTGCCTTCTTGTAAACACACGGCTCATCTTCGTTTTTGATAAAACCAAATTGTTTGATTTTCTGATCAAAACGAAGATTCCAGGTTTGAGATGCTTGTTTCAATCCATAAATGGATTTATTTAACTTGCAAACTTTCTTAGGATTCTTAGGATCTACAAAACCTTCAGGTTGCTCCATATAGACATCTTCTATAAAGTGTCCATTTAGGAACGCGGTTTTGACATCCATTTGCCATATCTCATAGTCATAATACGCGGCTATGGCAAGTAGAATCCTAATAGACTTAAGCATGGCTACTGGCGAGAAGGTTTCCTCATAATCAACTCCTTGAGTCTGAGTAAATCCTTTAGCAACCAACCGAGCCTTATAGGTTTGCACATTTCCATCCATGTCTGTTTTCAACTTGAAAACCCATTTACTTCCTACAGTCCGACATGCGGGAGGAAGTTCAACCAAATCCCAGACTTGGTTGTCATACATGGATTGCATCTCGACGCCCATGGCTTCGAGCCATTTTTCAGATTCGTTACCTGAAATCGCAGCTTTGTAGGTTGAGGGCTCTTCTTGATCTATTATCAAGACGTACCTATCAGGTGAATACCGATTAGGTTCATGACGATCCCTCGTACTTCTGCGGATGCCTAGTGTTACATCAGATTCCTGAATCCTATCAGGTTCAGGTCCAACAACATTTTGTTGAGAGGCAGATTCGACTATTGGTTGATCAATTTGTGGTTCTCGAATTTCCTCAAGATCCACAAGATTATCTCCAATTCCTCGCGCCATAAGCTCATCCTCTAGGAATGTTCCTCGACGCTTAGTGAAAACTCTATTTTCAGCAGGATTATAGAAATAATAACCAACCGGATATGCATATCCAATGAAAACAACTTTTTCACCGCGAGGATCAAGTTTGTCTGAAGACTCACTGGTAACATACGCGTTACATCCCCATATGCGAAGGTAAGAGACTTTAGGTCGTTTACCATGCCACATCTCATACGGTGTCTTTTCTACCTTTTTAGTAGGAGCAATATTTACAAGACGTGTAGCAGTTTCAAGAGCATAACTCCAAAAGGAGTGTGGTAAGTTTGTACGACACATCATTGATCGAACCATATCTAATAAGGTTCGATTTCTCCTCTCAGACACACCATTAAGTTGTGGTGTTCCAGGTGGAGTTAGTTGGGATATAATCCCACACTTCTTGAGATGTTCATTAAACTCTTGATTAATGTATTCACCACCTCGATCGGATCGAAGTGCCTTAATCGTTTTCCCTAATTGATTCTGTACTTCATTTTGGAATTCTTTGAACTTTTCAAAGGTTTCATGTTTAAACTTCATAAGATAAACATATCCATATCTACTATAATCATCAGTAAATGTAACGAAGTATCTTTCCCCGTTCCTTGACATAGTCCTGAATGGACCACATACATCAGTATGTATGAGTCCTAACAGGTCTTTGGCCCTTTCACTAGTTCCGGTAAAAGGGGCCTTAGTCATCTTGCCACTTAGACAACATTCGCATAAATCCTAAGTCTCCTGACCCGTGGATTCTAGAATCCCTGCGGTCTGGAGCTTCCTCATGCGATTGATGTTAATATGGCCAAGACGATAATGCCAACGATATGTTTGATTAAAGCTAGTTTTAACACGTTTAGAGGAAAGAGAGCATACTATATTATTTGATCTACTGTTAGAAGTATCTATTTCATAGACACCATTGTGAGGCTTAGCCTCAAAATAGAACACACCATTTAAAAATGCAGACATGCTACCATTAACAATATCAAAAGCATAATTAAAACCTTGTTCTCTTAAAGCAGAAACAGAAATAATATTCTTAGTCAAACTAGGAACATAAAAAACATTGCCTAAAGTAATAAACAATCCAGAAGGTAATTCAAGAATAAATTCTCCAACTGCCTTCACAGCAACATTCTGCCCGTTCCCAACGTGCAGCTCTAAGTCACCCTGCTTCAGCTTCCTAATCCTTTTTAGTCCCTGCAAATCATTACAAATGTGAAAACCACATCCAGTGTCAAACACCCAAGATTTGCTCGAAAAGGAAAATAGATCAATAACATGTATACCTGAGGATTCTCCAATCTGCAGCTTCTTAAGCTTCAACTCAGCCAGGTACTTGGGACAATTCCTCTTCCAATGCCCGATCTCATCACAGTGAAAACACTTGGCATCTTTATGAGGCTTTGCCTTCGGAGTGGCAACCTTTTTGCCTTTGCCCTTGTCTTGCTTACTCGCCTTGCCTTTTCCCTTGGATTGCTTCTTCTTGGTAATTCTTCCTTCCCTGATCGCCAGCACTGGATTGCCCTTAGTTGGGATGTTTGTCTCAGCAGTTTTTAGCATCTGATGCAACTCTGGGATCGTTCTTTCCCACCCATTCATGTTATAGTTCATTACGAACTGATGATATGAATTGGGTAGCGAGTTAAGGATCACATCCGTAGCTAACTCATTACTAAGGGGTGCGTTCAGACGCTCCAGTTGATCAACGAAAGACTTCATTTTCAGTACATGAGCACTGACCGAAGTACCTTCCTGCATGCGACATGTAATGAGAGATCTCATCACCTCAAAACGCTCATGACGAGCTTGCTGCTGAAACATGTTTTTCAGCTGCTCACTCATCTCATATGCTCCCAAGTTTTCCAGATTCTTCTGAAGTTCTGGAATCATCATAGCAAGCATAAGACATGTCACATCTTGGGAATCATCAACATGTTTTTCCCATGTCCTACGGGCTGCACCCGTATTAGCAGCAGGTGCTTCGGGAATTGGTCCTTCAAGGACAAAAGCCTTTTTCTCCGCCCTGAGAACAATTTTCAGGTTGCGGTACCAATCCATGAAGTTAGAATTATCAAGTTTAGCATTTTCAAGGATGGACTTAAGCGAGAATTTGGTGTTATCGGAATTGTTTGTAGACATCTGTAGAATTTAGAAGAAAATTTTATTAGTAATTTTCATGCATTAACCTAATTCAATTTTGACCTAAGATTTACAAAATTTTAGGAATTAGGATGAGATCCCATCTCCCCATAACTCAGTGAATGGACTTAGCACTCTTCACTGGCATAGACTGAAGGGTAGGTGACGATCACCAATTGTGTCAACTACACAATTCTCGGTTTGGGGTCGCATGACGAGTAGTGTCAAGCATTGGTACGTTAACCCCAACTACGCCCACTGTCACAACCGTAGAAAACAAATGCAGGGTAAACACTAACATTTGCTCTCGTGTCGCAAAAGTGATATTTGTCCTCAAATCAGAACTGTAGCCCGGCCCATGTAAGCATGGAAATCGCGGAACTACCCCTAACCAAAACCGTAGGCCTGGATGCAGGGTAAACACTAGCACCAAGGGTTCGGATAGATCAGTTCGGGTGTTCTTAATTTAGGGTGGCGTAGAATATCGATTTTAATTTGGGTTATATTTTAAAATTACCAGTTCGGGTCATTTTAAAATACTTGTACGGCCTATGGCATGAACATAGGCTATACAATTCCTTTGTAAAAATCAATTTTACGTTTTAATTTGTGACGACTTGAAACACCTTTCAATCACTCGACCGATTAATTTTATTTAATCTAAGTTGGTCGTGTCGCAAATTTATTTTAATTAATAACTTTTATTAATTACGGTTTTCAAATTAACTTTTAATTTTTGAAAAACCAATTTTGATTTTTGTATTTTAAAATAAACTGTTTATTTTAATTACCTATCCAATACTTAATAAACCTTTTATTAAAATTGTCGTTTTAATGATCGTGTATTAATTATTAATTTTATGTACGTAATAAACATCTCATGGCAAAACGCATAATAAAATAAATAAATATGCAATTCCGGGTTAAGATTATATTCGGTTCCTTGGAGCCCAAGAATATGAACCGAGCCCATTAAGTGTAGCACAAACGCTTTTGTGCTCCCACTTAATTTTAGATCCAATCCAAATAAAAAAAACTTTAATATAAAGAAAACTTAAATTTCCTTTAGATATTGTAACGAAAAGACTTAACAAAATTTTAACTTTATTTTTAAAATAAAGTCTTTAGTTACGTTTTTTTTTATATTTTAGTTTGGTATATATTAAAAATAATTATTTTAATATATTCGTTTTTCTTTAAACTAATTTAACGCGTGTAACTCCAAAAACTAATTTAGTACACGTGTTATGAAAAATGATTCTAGACCCGGATTTGCATACTACGATCATTAAGCTAAACGAAATAGGTTAAGGCCAAATATTTTGTCAAAGAGAACTTTGACAAGTGTTCATGTTTGGCCTTAATAAAACTTGCCTATAACTATTATACGTGACAGGATCCTATGCCAAATCTACTCGATTTTAAGCATGCAATCCTATAACTATTTTATAGATCTACAAACACATGTATAAAATAACCTACTTTGATTTGTAAGGTGGCTCTGATACCACTGTTGGATTTTTCGTGTAACTTTTAGAAAATAATTTTTAGTCAATTTGTCAAACAAACTGAACGCAGCGGAAAACATGTACACGAGGTTCGGTTCTAAACCGTTTCCACCAGTGATCTCTTTACAATCAAAATAGGTTATAATAAAATTAAAGAATCGTGACATCCAAGAAAGACACTTTGGTTCAACGAACGATCTCGCTAGATGATCGTTGATCACGAAATCAGATTTGTTCGTTTGAAACAATTTCAAACAAAACATTAATCTAAAGAAAAGTAATCAAAGAAAACAAAAGGTTTACTTGTATTGCGTATGCGTCCTTTTGCCTAGTGTAGCACAGATCAAGCTATCCAATAATATGCAAACTCCTTTTGTTATAAAAAGCCTTAGCAGCTAGCACCCAAAACCCTTTTGGCTAAAAGTGTCGTCTCCCTTATTTGCCTTCTTTTGTTTAGACTTTTTAAAGCATCAACATATCCTCAAATTGTCGAGGGTTTTATATGTACATTAAAACCTCCTATGATTCCTTTTTGGCTATGTATTCAAAAGAGAATTTTATGGAGATTTTATAGGATAGATAGATCTTTGTGATCTAATCATAACTAATCATAATTATCTTATAATTATAATAACTCTCTCTCTATCCTTTTAGTTATGCAATAACTAAACAAACAATATACATGTATATAGAATTTATTATAATTAACAAATTAATTATAATTTGTCTTATTAAATCGGTTCTTCGTAATTATTCTAAATAATTACCTATTTCTTTGTTTACGTTTATCATTTCATGATCCAGTGATTAACGATTAAAACACCGTTATATGTTCGTTGCCCAAAGTGTAACTCTTTGGGTCGTACCTTGACGGCAACATTGAATTATAATCGACAATTGAACATTATATCCAACAGTTTTTCCAAAGCTGGGATCAACTTGACAAGTAAGCTCCAGTCAAGAGTGGGAAATGGTCAAAATACTCGATTCTGGAAGGACCCTTGGGCAACCAAGAAGCCGCTGATGAGTCTCTACCCAGACCTGTATAAGCTGGCCAAAAATAAGAACGGCATGGTGGCGGAAAATTGGGCGGGATCGGATACAGATAATAGATGGGGATGGGAGTGGATCAATAATCCAAATCTGGATAGCGAATGGCAACACCTGGGGGAGTTAATGACTAGGCTGAACAGGGTCGGGTTAACTAGGTCGAAAGACTTATGGGTCTGGGAAAATGGAAGTGGTGTTGATTTCTCTATTAAAGACCTTCGGTTAGAATTCGCTAAAGCGGGATCCGAAGAACCTGTCAATGGGGCGGATTTCTTTTGGAACTCTTGGGCACCTTTGAAGGCGAATTACCTCCTTTGGAGAGTTCTTTTAGGCAAGGTGGCGACTAAATGGGAGTTACATAACAGAGGAATTGTCCTCCAGGACCTGATGTGTGCGAGATGCGGCTACGAGATCGAGTCCCCTGATCACCTTTTTGCATCTTGTTTGCTGGCTAGAAGTGTCTGGTGGCATGTGTTTGTTTGGGTTAGGGTCCCCATGCCTCCTAACCTTAACACCACAAAGGAGATCATTGAAGTTTTAACTTCGAGCCCGGGTGCAAAAAGATGGAAAAAGCTCGTTCTTTTGGTTGCATTGGCCACCATATGGAGAATCTGGGATGCGCGAAACAAAAATGTTTTCGAAGGGACGACAACAAGCATACAAAAGACAGTTGATTTCATAAAGGAGGACACTTTCTCTTGGGTGTCAAACCGATCGAGAATTCCAACTCCAACCTGGGATGACTGGCTTTGTTTTAATGTGGTAGGGTTATTGTAATGAGGCTCCCTTGCCTCGCTTTGTTTCGTTTTTCTGTTTCCTTTTATTTTTATACCCAGCTTCTTGCTGATTTCTATATATATATAGAAGTTTTCGCCGTTCAAAAAAAAAAGGGTAACTATCACATGACCACATCATAGTATTCCATCATCATTCAACATCTTGATTAGCATACAATTCATGTTTATTACAGTGGGAAAGTCGACAAAAGAACCCTTGCAACTAAATATGACGAAACATAAGTTTCGTCGTGAATGATGTTGACGAAACATAAGAGTCTCGTCGTGAACCCAATGACGAAACACAAGTGTTTCGTCGTGAATGGTATTGACGAAACATAAGAGTTTCACCGTGACTAATATCGGTGGTCATGGTGCACCTGCAACCCTTTGGTTCTATGACAGTTTCATCAACAAAGGTCGTCCTAACAATCATTCAGTTTATCCTAGACACCTAATCAACATATATCATTCATGTATCCTACAGTTCAATTCAAAACAAAACATATTCTAATGGTCATTCGTTATTAAACCAATCACAGCAGCAATCGATTTATACATATGGATCACCATCAGTCTATGCACGTACAACCCTAAGTCATTTGCTAACATCATGCATACTTCTAGTCAGCTATACAGTTTTGATTAATAATACAACGTGCAAATACCCTAACTCACACTAATCATCACATAAACGCATACTACTGTTAATCAAATTTATGTATAACAGAAACGAGCAAATCAAGAAACAATCTAAATTCGGATCCACTAACCGAGAGACTCGATCGACAGAGATGATGTTGCCTCGGGGGGGGGTTTGCGTCCACTGTCGTCGCTAATGGGAAGAGGTGAAGGTATTAGGGTTTGCAACTAATTGCCATACATTACACTTAACTTACGTATAAAGGAGGAAAAGGGCTTTGGGGCGAGCTGTCTAAGGTTAGCGGGTTCTGATTAGTGTTAGCGGACTGGGCCGGAGGATAACAAACATACAGAAACAGTTTAGTAAGTTGGGCCGATTTCTTTGTGTATGCATATGGGTATCAACATCAAGAAACGGTTTAGCGGCGGCCCAATGGTACATGTTGCAAGTGCGGCCCATTTGTGTAAAATAGTTCGCGGCCCAACCAATTGGTTCTAAATTAATTGAACGACACACAAAAGCGTTTACAATTTCATGTGTAGTAAATCAGTTGAACACACGTAACCATAAGAGATAAACATAGAGACACACGCTAAAAGCTGTGAGGTTTCAAGCAATGCTAACCTTAATTATCCGGGTTGTCACATTTTTATTTAGCAAATAAGTGGATTGTAAATTGTATTTTATTTTCCGGGGTGAAATTTTGGGGAAATTAGCCGTATCACATCCCTTGTGCAATTTAAAAACTCTAGTTCTTACACATTGAGGACAATGTTTACCTCAAGTGTGGGGATGGGGGAGTAGTAAAAGTTTTTCGATTTTTGACCCGTTCATTTAAATACTACATATTGAGGACGATGTTTACCTCAAGTGTGGGGATGGGGGGAAATTTCAAAAACTTTTCAAAAGTCTTGGTTCAAAAGTGATCTTAAAAGCACAAGTAACTAAGTCAACAAGGGATGCCACAACCAATTTGGTCTTTTGTCATCGTCAAAGTTCAAATTAATAGCATGACGGGTATTTAGCGGGTGGTTATTTGGGAATAATCCGCCTAAGAAACTAGCACATCATGCATGTCACATACCATACCCTTTATATATGTGAGGTTTTGAGCCACATACCATACCCTTTACACATTGAGGACAATGTTTACCTCAAGTGTGGGGATGGGGGAGTAGTAAAAGTTTTTCGATTTTTGACCCGTTCATTTAAATACTACATATTGAGGACGATGTTTACCTCAAGTGTGGGGATGGGGGGAAATTTCAAAAACTTTTCAAAAGTCTTGGTTCAAAAGTGATCTTAAAAGCACAAGTAACTAAGTCAACAAGGGATGCCACAACCCATTTGGTCTTTTGTCATCGTCAAAGTTCAAATTAATAGCATGACGGGTATTTAGCGGGTGGTTATTTGGGAATAATCCGCCTAAGAAACTAGCACATCATGCATGTCACATACCATACCCTTTATATATGTGAGGTTTTGAGCCACTTTTACATCATAAGATTACATATTTATGTTCCTTTGTTTGAGTGGACCATTAGTCCGTATTGTAGAACTTGCGACTTTTGATACGTTTGAGACCATAGACCGAATACAAGCACGAGAATGATTAAGGCATTAGGTAAACCTTTTTCTTTTACACCATTTGCTTACCTTTACCCAAATAAATCCCCTAGTCGCCCACTTTGAGTCTAATCCTTTCGTTTGACAACTCATTTAGCCCATAACCTCAAACCTTTTCTTTTAAACCCGTGTGATGAAAATTCGATTATAGGAGTTAAGTTTGTATAGTTGTGAATCGTTTGTTTGTGAAAAAAAAATCAGAAAATGCTGCGAAAAATAATAGAAAATCATTGAGAAAAGAACAAAAATATGCGTTTCTAGTTTGTGGAATAAAAGGCGAAAATTGTTGCCTTCTAGTTTGATGTTGGTAGTTAGTCGTGTTTAGAATAGTTGTTTTGTAATAAAAATCGAATTTTTCATCACCTTAGCCACTTTAAATATCCTATTTCCTACCCTTAGCCTAGCCCCGTTACAACCCTTACAAAGACCTTTTGACTTGTGCTTAGTATTCGTGTTCTAATCGGTTTGGAGAATGATTGAGTTGCAAGCCTATGCGGGTATGTGTTCTAATCGGTTTGAGTGATTATTTCAAAAGCGCTAATGCATCAACTATTAGCCAATTTTTAAACCGAGTGGAGAGAACATTGTGAGGGATGCGCATGATTTGTTGGTTTCACGGGCGGGTTAATCTTGGATAACTACTTTTGCATAATTAATCAATTATTGCTAAATATGTTGAAAATTGTAAAAAGTTTGAACTTGGGTATGACAATTGACCTTAACTTGGGTATTCTTTGTTCGACCCACGTGAAAGTGAAAAACAGATTTGCTTGAGGGCAAGCAAAAGACAAGTTTGGGGATGTGATGGGTTGGTAAAATTCCATAGCTTAATGGTTTTAATTTCGGTTAATTACACGAAGTTACTTTCTAGAATACACTACTTTGATATGGTTTGTGTTTTGCAGGCATTGACTGGTTTAAGGTGCATTTTGGAGATTTACTGAAGCTTTGGTTGGATGCGAGAGAGAACATAATTGAAGAAAATGCAAAAAGAGGCAAAACTGAGCTGAACTCTGCGCCAGAAACAGTCCAAGCTTCATTTTGTCTTATCCTGAGCTAGAAAATGAGTTTTGGGGCTTATAATATATGCATTTGGGGTAGCTCGACGAGATGAATCAAAATATAAGGTTTTGAAAAGCCAAAAATTGACGCATTATCTGCTGCACACCGGCTGATTGGTAAAAAACGGGATTTTTTAGAGAAAAAGTCAATTTTGGAAAAGGGGGAGTTACATTTGAAATTGTTTTTCAAACCACTTCTTGGAGCCATAACCTATCATCTCTTTCACTCCTATTCAACGATTATCACCAACCTTCACCCGAATCAAGAAACACCACCACTAACTCATTCTTCATCTCTAACCCTAACCGAATCATCATCATCCTCCTCATCCCACCATCACCATCAACTTCATCTTCATCCATTCTCCACCATCCAAACCCTAACCCCTAACCCTCAACTCTCCTTCAAGACTCAAGATTATGGTTCAGTGCTCGTATTCATCATCCGGTGATCGCGCCTCTTCGACCATGAACAGCTAGTCTCTTCGGTTTCACCCCGGTATAGATTGTTGTAAGAATTTCTAGGGTTTATGCATTTGTATTTTCATTTGATTTTGTGACAAATTTTTTAGTATGTGAAACCTTTGATAATTGGCGTGCATTTGAATTGAATTTGTGAATTGTCGAATGATTATAAAATTTGACTTTGCGAAATGAATTTGTGCACTTATGCCTTATCGTAGGTTAGGATTTACATGTCCGAGGTAACGAAGTGCATTACGGTCCGTTGTCTATAACGTCGATAGCAATTGGCACCTAAACTTCGTGATAGTAATCCGTTAATCACTATATGCAATTGAATCAAGTTAAAACATGTAGGAACCCTAGGTCTTGCAATAATCGAACCGGGTGTGAAACTTGTCTCTAATTTCTTGTTTTAATCATTTGGTAATTTAGTTGCAATTTTAGTTAACCACAAGTGTTTTAGATAATACCAATTGTTGGGTCACTCCGATTTATTTTCCAACCAAATAAACTTATAAAAAATTAGCAATCTTCATAATCACATTGCACATTTTTGTAAATAGTCTAACTAGTCGAACAGGTAGTGCGATACTAACCACATGCTCTTCGTGGATTCGATACCCGATTTACCCTAGTTACCTAGGTTTAATTGGGTTTTTGACTTATCGGGACGACACGGTCACGTCAAAAGTAGTCGAATATAAATGATTGATGATGAAACTGCTTTGAATTTGATAGAAAATCGAAGTAGTAAGCAAATATATATATATATATATACAAATTTCGTGTATTTATTTTTGTAAACTTGAAAATTAATAAAATAGAAAAGTTATTACCGTGATTACATAGTTTTCTTTTTAGAAATGGATTGACATTTCTTAAAAAACTACAAATCAGCATATATTGAGGAGATATTTACTCAGTATTACAAAATATGCAATAATGTAGTTTTATTCATAAGAATCCTAAAACTACATTCTGCAGCCATACATGAAAACGACACATAAATGCATTATCACCCAAAACAATCAACACATACGATTCATCAAATTGACTATAAAAAAAAACCTCAAAATGTATTCTAACCAAAACTTATGTCTGTGGACAAAAGACTAACAACATATAACCAATAATTAAAATTTTAATAAATCTCTACTTTACTTTTAAATTTTTTTAAAAATTTATTAATCGGTCTACATTACCTTGGATCTTTTAATGATGAAAATTTAAGAATTACTTAAAATTAGGATACGTCTTGGTAGTATTTTTATGTAATATTTTGGTTTAATTTCAAATTTTTTTTAATAATGTTAATCATTACTTAATTAAATCTGGCATGATTTTAATGGTTTTAAAACTTCCATATAAAACTTTGAAAATCTGTTTTTAGTTTCCAAAATTAAATAAAACAACCTTTAGAATTTTGATTTAAATTCATATAAAACCGCCATTTTTTGAATTTCATAACTGAAACATAAATATTAAGACACCAATCTAATCTACATTTTTAAAGGAAAATTAGTTACTATATTAAACCTTACAAAATCAATATTTGATTCAAGGAGATATTTGACAACTTTCAAAAAAAAAAATATTTAGGCGGATCGGATTTGTCTATTCAGATAATTTAAAACATTGATTTTCATGAATTATATTATTTAGCAATGTGATTTGTTGATTTAAACAGTTGGATTTAAGCAAACATAATCCAAAAGTTTTGTTCAATATGTTCAATGCTTTTATTCTACCATAATCTAACAAACACACAATTTCTATCACTAATCATTTCATTAAGACATAGAATATTAACATGACCAAGTTTAAATATATAAGTCATAAAGTTGTAGATACGTTCAAATAAACACAAAAAGGTAGCAAAAAACATAATCAAAGTCTGGTCACAAGCATTCTAAGTCTACCTACTTCAGCCACACATTAAAATGGCCACAAAAAAGTATCACCAAGATCTATTAAGTCATAAGGATCGTCGTAATGACCGCACCAAAAGAATACCACTAACTATAGTCTAACCACAACCAGTTTGTGCAAAAACTACTACCAACACATACCCTATACCTTCACCAGCCCAGTTGTAAAGCAACATACCTTTACTTTTCACATAAATCATATGAAACTCGGAATCCTTGACCAACTGTTTGTCTCTAACAAAGTGTTTCATACCGGTCACATTGTAGCGCGGACAGCCTTCCAAGTGCTCCACACCAATTGCCACGTCCCAAGTCCCACCAGCGTTGTCCTTGATCGTCAAATCCAGCTTTCGATCCAAACCATGCATTTGTGCCCACTTCTTTTTCAGACGCTACGAATAGCAATACAAATTTTAGTAATTAAAGTGGTTACACAATGGTCATCCAATTAGAAGGAATGTAAAAGAAAAAATACGTTAATAGTATCACAAAGTACATAACAGAAACTTACATAATGATTGTCCACATGATCTAAGTTGTTTATACTAGTGTGTTGTACGGAATGCAAGCTTTTATAATGGTGTGTTATACATAATCTAAGTTGTTTATATTGATGTGTTATACTGGAGATCGAAGTTGTTTATACTGGTGTGTTATACGGAATCTAAGTTGTTTATACTGGTGTGTTATACGGAATCTAAGTTGTTTATACTGGTGTGTTATACTGGCGATCAAATTTGTTTATACTGGTGTGTTATACGGAATCTAAGTTGTTTATACTAGTGTGTTATACTGGCGATCGAATCTGTTTATACTGGTGTGTTATACGGAATCTAAGTTGTTTATACTAGTGTGTTATATGGAATGTAAGTTGTTTATACTGATGTGTTATACGGAATGTAAGTTATTTATATTGATGTATTATACGGAATCTAAACTAAGTTGTTTACACTTGTAACTGATAAAACACAACGTGAATAAACTAATAACTGCTAAAACACAACGTCAAGAATTTGTTCATGAGTGATCGCATGTCATGTTAATTTGTTTTGTATATATTCTTTGTATTATAAGTAACTGACAATTTTGAATTCTTAAAAGATATGTCGTTTCCTTAAAAATCTCCTTATTTTGTTTAAGAAATAATCTTCCATAAATAAGTTAATTATTCAATTACTTTTATGTCCTTTAATATAAAATCTCTAAATGCCACATGTCACCCTTAGAACACTTCCTACACTTTGTAGGAAAAATAGACTTTGTAGCCAACTCTCACCCTATATATATATACACTAGGGTATAACCCCGTGTATTACACGGGTTGAATAAATGAATTTTATATACCAAATAATAAAACATTATCTTTTTAAAAGCCTCCTTTATTGCACGGGTTGAAGAAATGTAATTTTATATATTAAATAATAAAATAAGTTATATCTATAAGAAACCATATGTATTGTACGAGTTGAATAAATGTAATATTATATACCAAATAATAAAAAGAATTATATCTTTAAAACCATTGTATTACACGGGTTAAAGAAATGTAACATTGTTTACCAAATAATAAAAAAATTTATATTTTTAAAAACCCCCGTGTATTACATGGGTTGAATAAATATGATTTTATATACCAAATAATAAAAAATATATTTAAAAAAACTAACGGATTTTTTTATATTTAAAGTAGGATAAGATTGAATATTAGTCCGAACTAACGGATTTTTTTTATATTTAAAGTAGGATATAATTGAATATTAATTTTTATTTATTTAGTTAGTATAAGATTGAAAAATCATATGATTGAATAGGTGGGAAGTTGTATTATGATAAATCGGTTAACCGTACTGAATGATAAAGATAATAGTGATTGTTGAACAAATTAATTAATCGAATTTAACAGAAACATTTGTGATGTTAGACGAATTTTTTTTAATTATTTGAAAGTTAATATTAACTTTGGAATTCGTATGAATTCTTATTAGATTTGATTAAATATTATTGATAATAAAAATTTGTATTAGATTAGATTTTAGATTTGATTAAATATTATTAACAATAAGAATTTGTATTAATTTAGATTAAATATTATTATTTTTAGTATTATTAATAATTTTAATCAATTAAATGAGAGAATGACAAGTGTCGCAAAACAGGCTTCTTTTATTATATAGTATAGATATAGATATAGATATATATAGGGGACCGCTAAAATGAAAACCACCTCCAGTTGTAAGAACCGAGAGAACCACTTTCTAGCCACTAGATCTAATAGATGGATGGATGAGATTAAAAGTAGTTAAAATTAATATTAAATACTTTTTGTCTTATTATATTTTAATATTTTAATGCAAAAGTGTAGTTTAGTAAAATTACTTTTTTTGTCTTTATTATTTTTATTATTACTTTTTTTGTATTATTATAATAGTTGGTTTTTTTAAACAATTTTTTTTATTAAAAGCCATTTTAAATTCAGATTTTTTAACAAAAACAAATTTTTTTTCGTGCCGGTTTTTTGCGGGCCGTTTTTGCACGCCGTGTTTGCACGCCATTTTTTGCACGCTGTTTTTTGCGCGCCATTTTTACGCCCCGTCTCCGCCCAATTTTTTTTACGCCCCGTTTTTTTCGCGTCGTTTTTTACGTTACGTATTTTACGACCCATTTTTTTCCAAAAAAAAAATATGGTTTACGGGATAACATTTTTTACCTCAAATTTTTACGTTTTAAGTTTTACGTTTTACCTTTTACTTTTTACGTTTTATGTTTTACCTTTTACCTTTTACGTTTTACTTTTACGTTTTTACGTTTTACGTTTTACCTTTTACCTTTTGCGTTTTGCGTTTTTACATTTTACGTTTTTAGGTTTTAGGTTTTACGTTTTACGTTTTTGCGTTTTTACGTTTTTGCGTTTTACGTTTAAGTTTTACGTTTTACGTTTAAGTTTTACGTTTTACCTTTTACGTTTTACGTTTTACCTTTTACCTTTTACCTTTTACGTTTTACGTTTTTATACTACATTCTACAAAAATCAAATGTGAATTCGTGGGATCGAATCGAGCACCACCGCGGCACTGCCATCTCTTCCACTTCCGCCGCCGTAACAAGTCACTAAAGTATCGGTTCGAGCCGCCGACCCGAACAACTCTGAATCTGACCCGGTTTGACTGAGCCGTCAACCCGAAGCTTCCGAACCGGGTTGAACCGAACCCACACAAACTGATCATCATTTACACATCATCATATTATATACAAATAACTGATGGAAAAAAAAACAAATTAACACAAACTAATTTATGAAGGAATTAACACAAACTTAACATCATTTACTCATCATATTCTATATAAATATAGATTGCACTTCATGAATTATACAGATAAACCAACGATTGAACTCCAAGATTATAAATATAGATTGCACTTCATGAATTATACAGATAAACCAACGATTGAACTCCAAGATTATGGTTTCAAAAAACCTCAAATATTGATTACACTTCACAAAAAAAACCAAAATGAGATCTAATTCGAGATGTATAATCTCCGCCATAAAAAAATACCTTATGTCGGCCAACACTGTTACGGTGGCGTGGTGGCAGATCAACTCCAAACTCAGTACTCGTCGCGGCGGCAGACGAGGGGCCGGCCACCACTATTACGGTGGCGCGGCGGCAAACGGCAGGACCCCCTGTTTCGAGCAAGAGAGAGAGAGAAAGTGACAACCGACTTCCGCCACCGTCTTCCTCACCACCGTCTTCCGCCACCGTCTTCCGCCACCACCATCTTTCGCCACCACCCACCACCTCCCACCAACGTCTTCTGCCACCAACCACCAACTCCCACCACCGTCTTCCTCCACCGACCACCGCCTCCCCACCACGGTCTTGAAGATGATTTTGTGGTTTCTTGAAGACGAAAGATGAGGGTTTTCAATAGAGAGAAAGGGATGATTTATGGGTGCAGGTTTAATTTTTCAAGAGAGAGAGATGAAAAAGAAGAGGGGGTTCGAATTTTGATGAGAGATGAGGGTTGTGTAAGCTTTAAAGAGGCAGACAATGACAGGAGATTAGGCATATTAAGTAAAAGACCAAAATACCCTTTAGGATATAAAATAATAGTGTATACATGGCAAAGTCTGATTGGTGGAGAGTGGTTCTCGCGGTTCTTACAACTGGGGATGGTTTTCATTTTAGCGGCTCCCTATATATATATATATATATATATATATATATATATATATATATATATATATATATATATATATATATATATATATATAAACTAATGTATACACTTGTATCCACTTGTTTGTTTTTAGGAGATAAGAATCCTTATCCCTTTCAACTTGCTAGAATAGTTTAATACTTTTATCTTCCTATAAATAGCCAAGAGTTGTAACATTTCAAATTGAGAAAAAGTATTCTTCTTTGATTTCAAAGATTTTTACATATTTCTCCCTCCTAACAAGCCTTATTATATATTTCCCCAACCTTTGAATTTAATTACATATTTCCCCTTCCTAAAGAAACCTTATTACATATTTCCCCAATCCCTAAATTCAATTACATACTTCACCTTTCTAAACCCCATATGTTACATATTTATCCATTTCATTAAAAAAAAAACTCTTAAAGAATTACTATTTTAACCTTAATAAGCTTACTAAATGATTAATTACATATTTCACATTCTAATAAAATCAAATACATAAAAAATATAACAATAAAAATATGTTTTTTTTTTTTTTGCTTTTTTATTTAAACTTTTTATTGAATTTGAATTTAACTAGAATTGTACCCCGCGCGCGTTGCGCTGCGGTTGCATTATGGTGCGGTCCACAGTTTTTCGTAAACGCTCAAGGAGTTCTTTCACTTGTCATTTTTAAGGTAAGAAATACA
The DNA here is from genome assembly GCF_002127325.2 of Helianthus annuus. Taxonomy (NCBI): domain Eukaryota; kingdom Viridiplantae; phylum Streptophyta; class Magnoliopsida; order Asterales; family Asteraceae; genus Helianthus; species Helianthus annuus. Next base: position 153,683,264 of record NC_035437.2, on the reverse strand, counting down.
AACTATGCGTAACCAAACTTTTAAGGTAAGAAATACAAACTTTGGGTAACCAATTAAAACGCAAGGCTATTAATCGCTTAAAAAGCCAAAGCAACCCATCCACCACTAAAAACACACCTAAAAACCTAAAGAGATAATAAAGAACATTTTATTAAATATTTTGAATGAGCGGCTAAGAATCATCGTTGCAACTACTTGCTTCTTTCAGGCCACCTCAGTTGCCAAGCCAAGAATAACACATCATGGTTGCCAATACAATAGAATCCACAATCATAGTAAACAGAAATCTCTAACAAGCACTTGGTCACCACCATCGAACGAAAAAGAAACAACAAAATTATTAAATATAACATTTATAATTGTTGCATCAAAAGATGGTATCAAAAGCTTGAGGACTTATACATAGAGTCTATATAGTAGTCTATATAGAGTCTATACCAGGATCCATTTTCTCGCGATACAAGAAACTAAGTTGCAAGATTCAGAATCTTTTGTGTTTAATCAATTTTGGGGCAGAGCTGAATATAAAGTTGTTGTTGTTAATTTGCAAGGCAGGTCAGGCGGTTTGGCTTGTTTATGGTGTCCTACAATATTCAGGTGTGATAATATTATTCATAATCGTAATTTTATTGTAGTCTCGGCAGGCTTGGTGGAATACAATATGGGTGGGGGGAAATTTTACGTATATTTCTGACAACGGCAGAAAACTGAGTAAATTGGATCGGTATCTTGTCTGTTTAGGCTTTATGGAGATATGGCCTAATGCTTCAGTGATTGCTTTGGACCGGGTAGCTTCTGATCATCGGCCGATCATTTTATCTACTGTCCAGTCAGACTTCGGCCATATCCCATTTCGTTTCTTTAATTCATGGTTCGAGCTTCCGGGTTTTCTTGAGTTTGTTCTTCATAAGTGTGGTCTATTTCATTTCTCGGGGCCGGAAGACCTAGCCTTTGCCATTAAACTTCGGTGGTTGAAAAATAATATAAAATCCTGCCTGAAAGTGGAAAAGGATAATAGAGAGGGGACTTATGGTAGTAAGAAGAGGAGGTTAGCTTGTACCGAGAGTCTGGCCGAGGAAAGAGTGCTTTTGGATGAAGAATTGGCTGAGAGGGCAGAATGTAAATGTTTCGTGGCAGAATTTGATAGATTAAAGTTGCTAGATGTGAGGCAAAAATCCAGGTCTAAATGGGCTATTGATGGGGATGAGAATTCTGCCTTTTTCCATCAGGTTATTAATTCTAACATTAGTTCCAGCAGGTTGAATGGTCTGACGATTGATGGTGAATGGGTGACTAACCCTTTGTCGATTAAAGAGCATTTATTTGCATTCTTTTCTCATCAGTTTACGGAACCGATGTCCTCTAGGCCGGATATGGTGTGTCCGAATCTGGCTACCATATCTGATTCAGAGGCTTCCATGTTAGTGAGTCCCTTTTCCATGGAGGAAATTAAAGCCGCGGTTTGGGATTGTGAAGGAGATCGAGCACGGGACCGGATGGGTTCAATTTTAAATTTATTAAAAGGTGTTGGGCTGGCCTAAAGGATGACCTTTTTAGGTTATTCAACAAATTCTATGTTGATGGTTCCCTTAGTAAGTGTTGCTCGTCCTCATTTATTGCCCTGATTCCTAAAATTAAGGATCCGGTTAGTCCACCTGATTTTCGACCAATTAGTCTTATTGGTGTAGTTAATAAGGTGATCTCAAAGGTTCTAGTTAACCGGTTAAAAGGGGTGTTGGCAAAGCTTATTTCGGAAGAACAATCGGCCTTTTTGGCAGGAAGAAATATTATGGATGGCCCTTTAGTCCTCAATGAAGTGCTTTGTTGGTTAAAGAAGCATAAGCGGAAAGGTATGTTCTTCAAAGTGGACATTAATAAGGCCTATGATTCTGTTAACTGGGCGTTCCTTAACTCGATTATGTCACAAATGAACTTTCCGAGTAAATGGAGAAATTGGGTGATGGCTACATTATACTCGGCTAGAGCGTCCGTTCTCGTTAATGGTTCTCCTACAAGGGAATTCGGCTTCGCCAAGGAGATCCGTTGTCTCCTTTCTTGTTTCTTATTACTATGGAAGCATTATCCGGAGTTATGAAAAAAGCCACCTCAATCGGATTGTTCAATGGGATTGATGTCTCATGTAACGGTCCTTCCTTATCTCATCTGATCTATGCGGATGACGTGATGTTCGTTGGTGAGTGGTCGCCTTCAAATATAATTAATCTACGGAGGATGATGAGATGTTTTTATCTTGCTTCGGGGTTAAAAATAAACCTTGCTAAGTGTAGTATTTTTGGTATTGGGGTGGAAGATCAGGAAATTCAAGACACGGTTCTTCTATTGGGTTGCAAACAAGGTACTTTTCCTTTTAAACATTTGGGTTTGTTGGTAGGTGCCAATATGAATCTTGCCCGTAATTGGAAAACTGTGGTCGACATATTTAAAAATCGGCTTTCTCTATGGAAAGCCAATAGAGAAAGCCAAAACTTTATCATATGGTGGGAGGATTACTTTAATTAAGTCGGTGTTGGACTCGCTTCCAACTTATTACTTTTCCTTGTTTAAAGCACCATTAAAAGTTCTAGAATCACTGGATAAGATTAGGAGGGTGTTCTTTTGGGGTGGGTTGGAAGAAAAGGCCAAGATGAATTGCGGGTCCTTGGAAGTGTATTATCAGCACTACACATGTTCTTTTGAATGCTGGCATCGACCTGAGATAAGCTATTTCAGCGGTTTTAGCGGGTGGGCAGAACATTTCCTTTTGGCTGGATATTTGGGCCGATTCTCTTCCTCTCTATCTTAAATTCCCAGCTTTGTTTAAGATAGAGTCGGTGAAAGAATGTTTGGTTGCTGACCGTATACATATGGATGATAATGATATTGTGTTGAACTGGGCTTGGGCTCGGCTATTAGCTGGAGTGGAGGAACAAAATCAATTTCAGCAACTAGTTACTTTGATAGGCTGTCCTAACATGTCGGCTGGTTATGATGTTTGGAGATGGTAATATGAAGTAAATGGAAACTTTTCTGTTGCAAGTATTAAGAAAGTGCTCAGCTCATATAATCGATCCAGGCCTGATAGTGTGTTTGAATGGAATAATTGGGTGCCCAAAAAAGTGGGTTTGGTGGCTTGGAGGGCGGATATGGAGAGGTTGCCGACGAAGCAAGCATTAGCGGCTCGGAATGTGCAGATTCAAGACAAGTTGTGCGTGTTTTGCGGCGAATACGTTGAGACGTCGGAGCATATATTCGTGTCATGTCATTTCGCTCAAGTAACCTGGCTAAATTTAGCGACTTGGTGGGGTCTGCCGCCTATCATTGCTTTTGGTTTGAAAGATTTATTGACGGTACATGGCTCAAACTCGGGCTCGGAGAAAAAGCGGAAAGCGATACACGCTGTGGTTTTGGTGGCAATTTGGAACATATGGAAAACGAGGAATGATGCTCTCTTTAGAAATTTAACTCCAAACTGAGTGAAGATGTTGGACGAGATAAAAGCAATGGCGTATCTTTGGATAAAGTCTAGATCAAAAGCGGCGTCTTTAACATGAGAGGATTGGAGCCGTTTCAAATTTGGTGATTAGTTTTGATGTAGTGCAGTAGTTTATATGCTTGGTGGTTATTGTATGGTGTAAAAACTGTTGTAAATTTGGTGGGTAGCATCTTGCTACAATGAATAAAATTTTGTCGGCCGTTCAAAAAAAAATAGCCACCTTCGTCTAACCTGTTCAATTGAAAATGAGATAGACAACAAAAAAAATACACATATCCTTTCCTATATACAATACTCAATCTAAAAACAAAATAAGAGAACCAATAGCACATATACATACCGTCATTTAAATGCAACGAAATCCTCAAAATCTTCAAAATCTGAAAGCCACATGATGATAAACAACCACCTAAAAAGGAAACATAACAAATCAAAACAATCTATAAGCATACTAATTTCCACTCAAACCCTATTAAACCAAAGTGATCCAACAAATCAATAAACATACTAAATTATCCTATTGTTGTATTTATGACTATTATATGCATTCATGAGAAAAAAGCATCTAAATGTAGTCACCAAAACACGAAATGTAAGGGTTTATGTGATCCAAATTTGTAGATTATGGAGAATAACTATGAACATATACATATTGCTATTGAGGTTTCTTCGAAACACACATAAGAAAACCCCGAAAAGCTCAATCTTTCCAAAAAAATTGTAAAGGAAAAGGGTAAGGAAAAGTTAAACTTATAATAAAGCAAAATGAGTGCCAAAGTTTCCTAAAACACAAATGAGGCCTTATATTATTGAAGACGTGGATATAATATCTTACCAAAGGATTAATTAGGGTGATCTGCTTCATAAATGCCCTTATATTCTATTAGTGTTGACACTGAGCAACCACAATCCGCGAAAAATAACAAAAAAAATAAATAGCCTGAAACCATCAAAATAACATATGAAATGGCTAAAAACAAATGTGGACTAACTTATTTTGCAAGAATAAAAATCAAGTAATCATACAAATTCAGGGAAAGGCTACACATGCTCAACTGCAACAGCATGAATTTATATTTTAATTTACTATAGTTTTTGTATAAAAATTATACAATAATTATAATAGTAAAAAAGAAATGTAATTGGAAATCCCAATCGGTATCTTTTAACAAATTAACGGGCATACCTAATACCCGTGGGTTTGCCCGATATCCAATACCCGTCCGAACCAGACCCATTGCCATCCCTAGTAAATTTGTAAAAGTGACATAAAGCAAAATCATTGTATTTGAAAACGGGTTAGTTGCATCGAAGTTGTATAATCCATTTGAACCACATGGAAATATAACAAACTTAAAATCAGATACCCATAACAACATTTCTTGAAGCATAGAATATTATGTTGTAGGTGATAGATACTTCGCCTTTCATACACCCCTCTATTGCTCAACCCATGTGATAAGATAATTTTTTACAACAATACATAATATAATAAGACTCAACATAAAAGAATAGATTAAGAAAGTTATAAGATGAAATATAAAAGAAAAGATTAAGAAAGTTAACCTCTTGTGGCAAATATCTTCTTGCCTTCTGCTTTACTTAGGAGTCATGTTTCCATCATGTACGGTTTGTGAATTATGTGTTAATTCTGATTGAGCAAGCACCATTGAGTAATCTGAGAAACAATAACCGTTATCAAATACATTAATAGAAACAACTACTTCCTACTAAGGACATATGTAATGGGGCGCGAGGAGATGGCATAGCGCCGATACGGCGCCCACAACACCGCCCCCGGGGCGCTATGAGAAAAAAAAAAAAAAAAGGGCGTGTTTTATTTCGCGGCGCGAGGAGATGGCTTTTTATGTTTTTGACCGTTTGATAACGGTCATAAATTAAAAAAAAAAAAAAATTCAATTTTTTTTATTTTTCACACTATAAAACCTCATATTCTTCCACTTTTTTTACAACTCAAACCTCATACTCATTCTCCATACTCATTCTCCATATATTTTTAAAAAAGCTAGTCTCACTTTATAAAAAATGGGTTCCCCGTCGGAAGAGTCTTTCACCGAAATTTACCGAAGATATTTTTCGCCCGACGAAGACGCGGCCGAGGAAGAAGCGGTTACGAGTGCATGTACTTTTGTGCTACAAACATTTGAGCACATTCGGCCACCACCCCCTCCACGACCCATCTTGCGACGCACCTATATCTTGCGAGATCGTGAAGCCGCGAACGAGCGTTTGATGAAAGACTATTTTGACGCGGCACCGGTTCACGGACCGAATGTTTTTAGACGACGTTTTCGGATGAGCCAAAGGTTATTTTTGCGCATTACCAATGACTTGGAAAATACGTACGATTTCTTTAAGCAAAGAATGGACGCACGAGGATATCTAGGCTTCACCTCAATTCAAAAGGTCACATCCGCCTTACGCGTATTAGCATACGGAAACACGTACGACATGAACGACGAGTATTTGAAGATGGCGGAGAAAACAACCCGAGATACCTTGGAACATTTTTGCTATGGTAATTTTTTAATTGTCTTTTATTTATTTACTTTTATACATTTATTTTTTCGTAACTTTTAAATTATATTTTAGGAATATGCCAGTTATATGGAAAACGTTATTTGAGAAACCCCACTTGGAACGACCTTCAAAAAATATATGAGGTGCATCTAGAAAAGCATGGAATACCCGGCATGATTGGTAGCTTGGATTGTCGTCAATGGCGTTGGTATAATTGTCCAACCGCATGGCGAGGTCAACATACGCGGGGTGATCAAAAAGGGCCAACTTTGGTATTACAAGGTGTTGCGTCATACGACCTTTGGGTTTGGTCGGCCTTCTTTGGTGTAGCCGGGTGTTTTAACGATATTAATACGTTAGAGGCTTCACCATTAATCGAGGGCTACATTTCTGGAACTATACCAAAGGCCGGTTTCCATGCAAACGGGAACGATTACGAGCATGGCTACTACTTGGGCGATGGTATCTACCCCGAGTATTCGATTATTGTTAAAACGTTTTCTGAAACTTTCGATGAAAAAAGAAAGTATTTTAAAAAATTACAAGAGTCTTCGAGAAAGGACATCGAGAGGTGTTTTGGGGTTCTACAGCAACGATGGCATTTTATCAGGAATCCTTGTCGCATGTGGCATAAGGATAAAATACGAATGGCCATGTATGCTTGCATCATTTTGCATAATATGATCATTGAGGATGATGGAAAAGCGATATGCCAAAACTATATTCCCGAAGATTTGGTCGAACTACCCCAAGCGACAACGGAAGAGAGACTCGCAAATGCTCAACTACTCCGATCTAGAGAAATACATAACACGTTGAAGGCGGATTTGGTTGAGCATGCTTGGGCGATTCGCCCAATTCGATCAAACAATGATCACGACGAAGATTCCGAGGAAGAAGTGGGGGAGGAATTCGAAGACGGGAACTTTGAAGACGTAGGTTTAGATGCTGGAGAAAACGAAGAGGAAGAAGGAGAGAACGAAGATGACACCGAAGAATAAATTTATTTTTTAGGTGTAATTTTTTTTTTAGTGTAACTTTTTTTTTTATTTTTAATGTAGTGTTTTTTATTTAATGAAATGTTTTTTATTTTATAAAACTTATAAATTATTTAAAAAATAGAAAATTAAATTAATTGAGTAATGATTACACAGGGGCTTTATGACTACGGCCCCAAATTGCATAAAGCCCCATAAAGCCCCTTTGCTGACGTGGCATGCCACATGGCGCATAACGCCCCTTTGAGGGCTTTATGACTACACATGCCCTAAAACATCATGAATACCCAAAGCAATAGTTTTCCAATGAAATGGAAAGACAAATTGAACTGACACTCTGACAGAGGGATACAGATGGACGTCGGAACCCTAGTTCTAGCAGCCGCTGTCGCCATCTGTCCCTTGTACCCATGCTGATTTTCGGATTTAAGTCCACCTGTCATGATACGAGTCATCCACCGATCTTTAAGATTTAATGATATGCAGACCCAGATCGGCAACCTGAGAACTCGCCAGAGCTTCACCGGAGTCCTGTAACACTGAAAATACCTTCAATGGACACAATGTATACCCATCTAACTGAAAAGGGAGCATGCAACTGAATCGAGGCTTACCGGAATTCTTGCCAGATGACCTGATTCCTTGGGGTTACAGCACTCGCCGGAGATTAGAAGGCTCCACCACAGATCCGTCCTAGCTCCGCCACCAGAGATGGTGGCTGGCCACCCTGCCTCTCCATTTCTCGCTCTCTCTCTCTCTCTCTCTCTCTCGCTCGCTCGCTCGCTCTATTTACACACATGTGTGTGCTATATGAGGAAACCCAAATCCCCAAATTGTTTAAAACAAAATAGAAACAAAGCTAATGGTACACCACCTAATAGCTGGTACAATATATATAGCACAATTTACAAACAATGATGCCTAACATTGTTTTAAATTGATAGTATATGTATATAAATATTTTTCGTTGGAACCATCTGGAACTTTATTTTCATATTTAATTTAGAAAAAAAAAAAACCCAAACTCTAGAGAGAATAAAATACTTGAATTTATAACTTGATTCAAGTACATCTAAACTATGTAACTTGAATTTAATCAATTTGGTTAGAACCTTACAGATTTCTAACTCGAATAAAAAGAGATTTGATTTCAAATTTTAATTAGTAAACAACTAATATAACCCAACAAACCAAAAATCAACTTTGTGTCTAGTCCCGGTTCCGATTTATATTCAATTTACACAAGGAATAAACCTAAAAAGCAAAAAAAACATATTGTTAATCTTATAATTTTTTAATAGATTTTATTAGAATGGGAAATATGTATTTAGTTATTTAATAAATTCATTAAGGGTAAAATAGTAATTATATAAGAATATTTTTAATGAAATGAATAAAAATGTAATATATGTGCTTTAGCAAGGTGAAATATGTAATTAAATTAAGGAATTGGGGAAATATGTAATAAACTTTCTTTAGAAAGGGGAAATATGTAATTAAATTTAAGAATCGGAGAAATATATAATAAGGCTTCTTTAGATGGAGAAATATGTAAAAATCCCTTGATTTTAGAGTTATTCTTTAAGTGTTTACATCAGAATTCAGTTTTTTATCTGTAATAAGTTTATTTCATCATCAAAAGTGCATTAGAACTTTACAAAAAAACATCATCTAGAAAGATACTCTAACAATATATTCATATTAAATGAAAAATAATACAATTTTGGATTCATATGATATCTTAAAGCTATATTTATTGGAAATTTTATAACATTCTACTCTTGAAGAAAAAAAAAACATTATAACATTCTACTCGTTTGAAGAAAAAAAAAACATACATATGCTTTATAATTTTGAATTAAAAAATAAAAAACAAATCTTTTAGTGGATACACTCTCTCTTTAAACTGAACGATGTAGATCACCGTAGATAAAAAACAAATCTTTTAGTTGGATACACTCTCTCTTTAAACTGAACGATGTAGATCACCGTAGATATACCAACTAAAGACGACGTCGTTTGAGGCATGCAGGAACCCCACTAACGTATTTGGGTCACCCGTGACGTGTCTCTAAGATTCTGATTTCTGAATCGGTGTATACACATAGTTACATACACTCCAAAATTTGCTTTCATCATAATTCACTCATTGTGGATGAAACAAGTAAGTAAATATTCATACATTTCATATTTTCATTGATTGTATTCGGATAAATTGATTGCGTGATTTTGAAGTAAAGTTGATGGAAGTAGATTTAATTGTAGAATATTTTTAAATAAATTTGTGTAAATTAAACTACAAATTATAATGTATTGCACTTTGTTACCACTGTTTGTATGTGTGGATGAAGTAATCAGGTATTCAGGTTCATAATTCAGTCATTTTATCATTAATTTCAGGTGTTTTCTGTTGCAGGTTGTTTGATTACGTCATTTTAACTGCTGTGTTCGAAATTCGGTTGACCGAAACCCTAATTTGTACGTTTCGGATGAAGCAAGTGAGTGATCTTTCATACATTTCATCGGTTGTGTTCGGATAATCGCGTAATACTATGTAGGATAATAAACTGTTTAAGCTAGATGTAGTAATCAGGTTCATAATCATGTTGATGAAAGAGGGATACTTGAGTAGTTGCTATATGAGTAATGCTATAAGTATAGATTGATTTTATAGTAGTTGAGATACCGAATCGTTGCGTGTTTCTGTTTGCAGTTAGATCTCACTAATGGAAGACCTAAAAGAGCGTCTGCTACCGACAAAACCTGCGTCTGTGATAAACCCTAGAGATGTAATAGGCCTGAAAAAACACGGTCAAGGTCTTCGATCATGGATCCGAGTGGACGCTGCAACAGGGGAATCCGAAGTTATTGAAGTTGACAAAAACACAATGATGAGGAGATGTGATCTTCCTGCGCGCGATCTTCGGTTACTTGATCCGTTATTTGTCTACCCGTCGACGATTCTTGGCAGAGAGAAGGCTATAGTTGTAAATTTGGAGCAGATTCGGTGTATTATAACGTCTGATGAAGTTTTGCTTTTGAATTCTCTTGATAGTTATGTGTTACAGTATGTGGTGGAGTTGCAGCGTCGGTTAAAAGCTGCGGGGAATGATGATGTTTGGCAATCAGAAAGCTCGGATTTTAGTAGAAGGAAAGGTGGTAGGAGTTTTAGGGGGGCGTTTGGATGCATATCGCCTGATTATTTGCCGTTTGAGTTTAAGGCTTTAGAAGTTGCTCTTGAGGCTGCTTGTACGTTTTTGGACGCGCAGGTTTGTTTATTAGTTTTTGGGATATAAGATGATATAATCTTGTAAAATTTGTTTTAGTTTAAGAGGTTATAAATCTTAGTTAATTTCATCAGGCTGCAGAATTAGAGATTGAAGCGTATCCGTTGCTAGATGAACTTACATCAAAGATCAGTACTTCAAACTTGGAACGTGCTCGTAGATTAAAAAGCAGACTAGTTGCATTGACCCGAAGAGTTCAGAAGGTCAAATAGCCCATCTCGTCATTACTATTACCCGAGTTAGCAACATGGGTGGGTCGGGATTGAAACAGTTTTCATTCAAATTAGGGCTGCAAATGAACCGAACATTCAGCGAACAGTTCGTGAACCGTTCGGCGGGAAGTTCGTTTGTGTTCGTTCATTTAATAAATAAACAAACACGAACAAGAAGTTTCGTTCGTTTAGTTAGTTAAATGAACGAACATGAACATAGGCCACATTCGTTCATTTATGTTCGTGAACGTGTTCGTTTGTGTTCGATAGTTCATTAGTGTCATTAGTTTTTATATTTTGTTTAAATACTTCAAAATTCCGATAAACAAAATGTTTAATAAGTATTAGTGTATTATATATTTTGTTCATGAATGCTTAATGAACACGAACATAAAATCCCGTTCGGCAAGTGTTCATGAACACGTATATTTCCTTAACAAACGAATTGTTCGTGAACACATATATTTCCTTAATGAACACGAACTTAAAATCTCGTTCGGTAAGTGTTCATGAACACATATATTTCCTAAACAAACGAATTGTTCGTGTTCGTTTGGTTCGTTTGCGGCCCTAATCCAAATAGTTACCATGACAAACATGATTACAAATTTACGTTATTTCAATAACATATTTTTCCAAATAAAATGATTAAGCCAGTTTTATGCTTTAAAATTCAATTTGGGCCACTATCGACCCGTTTGACATGTTTCTTTTTTAGCTAACTTTTTATTGACGCAGTTAGAAATATAAGTAAAGGGTTAACATTTGTTTTTATTTACGATTATGTTGAACATTTGAATATAGGTAAGAGATGAGATAGAGCAACTCATGGACGATGATGGAGATATGGCTGAAATGTATTTAACTGAGAAGAAAAGGAAAATGGAGTCATCATTCTATGGTGGAGATCAATCTCTGGCAGGACACAGATCAACGGACGGGATTCAATCTATTTCTGCACCAATTTCTCCGGTCTCTTCACCTCCAAATGCTCGTAGGCTTGACCGAAATTTGAGCCTTGCAAGGAGCAGGCATGAAAGCCCAAAGAGTTCCGAGAGTGCTGCGGAAAAGATTGACGAGCTGGAAATGCTACTGGAAGCTTATTTTATCGTCGCTGATAGCACTCTTAATAAGCTTACATCGGTATGTTGTTTACATTAACATATTAAATACATTGTTGTTGACTTCCTTTTTTGTTTGTGTACTACTAGCTGAAGGAATACATTGATGATACTGAAGATTTCATCAACATTCAACTGGTATGTTTCGCTTCTTATGTAGGTGTTCTTGGAGAAAACTGTTAAGTGTCGAAATCTTTTTTATTAGATTGACCATTTGACTTACAGGATAATGTTAGAAACCAACTTATACAGTTTGAGCTGGTGCTAACGACAGCAACATTTGTAGTTGCCATGTTTGGGGTTGTAGCAGGGATATTCGGGATGAATTTTCAGATACCTTTGTTTAAGGATCCATCGGCATTCGAATGGGTGCTTGTGATCACCGGGATTTCTGGCGCCATTCTATTCAGTTCGTTTTTGTGGTTTTTCAAGTACAAAAGATTGATGCCTTTGTGAATGGTCAATGAAAATGAGGAGATTTCTCTAGGTCTGACTTGTTAATTAGATTTTAAAATGCGAATTTAATTATTGATGCAAATGAAATAAAGTGTGTTGAATATTATTTTATTTGTTGGGTCCTCTCGACTTGTCGTATGGTGGTGAGTCACAGAAACAAAGGGGTAGAATGAAGACCGACGAGAGATGCTATGGGATTAGAGTTAGACAAAGCGTCTACGGTCTATGGATACATATTTTATGATTAAGGGCTAAGAGAGAGATCGAGTTTGCTCGTTTCGAACTCTGTGTTTAAAACTCGAGCTCACAACATCTGAGTCATTTTCTATAATTGAGCTTGACAAGATTATTGTTTACTTTATTTATGTACATATTTAACAGACAAAATAAAATATACTATGCTTATATAATAATAATAAATTTGTTGAAGTTTCTAAGCCTAGATGCCTAATCAAGTTTGGTAAAGGAAGCTCGGGCTTGAGCTCGTTTAAACTCGGCTCAATTTGATCTTTTAGCTGGCCGGTCTTGTATAATTATGAATTGTACCAAAGAACTTTGATTATGTAATGGTAATATAATACCAAAGAACTTTAATTGTGTATCTGGAAAAATTATCCAACAACAGGATCAAAAACTAGTGCTACCGATTATTCAATCTGTTGCAATCCAAATGCAAAACAGGTAAACACAAACTGGTGCTCGTTCTATCTTATAACATGATCATCTTAGACAAGTAAAAACTTAATAACGATTATTTTGGTGCAGGCGGTGCAGAATGAAGTCGTGCGTTTCGAGCTCTATCAGCTTTCTCTAAGTAGTCTTGATGTGATGAATGTTTTGTACCTTCAAAGAACACATATTAGTTAGATCTGCCTGTATAAAACACCACTTCAATCTCCCATAAAAGAAAAGGATCAAAATGAGTCAAAAGTCGCCTAAAGTGTATTTAAATACTCGCAACATCCCATACTGGTTTATTTCAAGAGTCATATTATCGTTTTAATTATATGGTTTTTGTATTCATATCTATTACAATTATTATTGATGAAAGTAACCATTGGCTTAAATCACATGATATTGATGAAAGTAACCATTGGCTTAAATCACATGATATTATTAAACCATTGATCTATAATAAAGCACAAACTGTAAACTTTCAAAATATAAAGAATCATCAGATTATATAATTCTCTTATAAAAAAGTGAGATATGATTGAGCAATGAAATCTTACATGTTCAACAAAATTAGTGTCTTTGAACACAGATCATTAACCCTAAAAGCTCAGAGCTGGTTGTCGCATTTATTTACAACTAGAACTACAAATGGACTGAATGAACACACAACAGGGCTTTGGTCACGTTTGTTCTTTCAGCTCTAACCACACGAATGAACAAACATGAACGACTACTTTCTAGTTCGTGTTCATCAATTAAGGAAACAAAGTTGTTTGTTTTACGCTTTTATACATATTATCCAATGTGGTAACATCTAGATGTGAGACGTAAAAAGTTTTAAAAAGAGACGTTGCATTTGCTTTTACCTTGGTTTTAAAAAGCGAGAGGCGCACAAAAGCGACGAGATCTAAAACTGAGGCGCAAAGCGCAAAAGCGGTGGGCTTTTCCTACCCAAGGCGCAAAGTGATTATATAACTTTTTATATATATCCTATAGGTTTTTAGCATCTCTTATCCAAATTATAGCTATAAATAAGGTTTATATATGATTTTACCCATAAGTACAAGCTAAAAAACCTATTGTACAACAGTTTGATGCTTAAAAACAGCATAAAAATACCCTATGTGCATGAGGCGCACGTCTCAGGCCTGGAAAACCTCTAAAAAATGCACCTTTTTAGGGATTTTGTAAAAAGCGCGCCTCGCACCTAGGCGCGCTTTTTAAAACCCTGGCTTTTACTGATTCAAGTTGTATAGTCACCCTTGATGGTGTTGACTGTTGAGTGTATGATGAATTTTGATTATTGAAAGAAGTAATACACACAACCTAAAATTTCACTCAACGCTGACTCAAATAACAACCGAAATATAATCAAAATCATGAATCCTTAAGCAATTACAGATTTAACCTATTAACCTGCCCTATTAGCTAATATTGTGAACCCTAAGATACGAAAACTTTGCAGCCTAATCAAAAGAACGTATAAGACTATAATCAAAAGAAACAAAACCATAATTGGAACCTAGATGTGATGAAACAAATAGGTGAAGAACAAACTAGATTGATCATTGATGTATGGCTGACTGTAGCATGTGCAAACAAACAAACTTTAACGAACGAACGTTGACAAACGTAAATGAAAAAAGTGGACATGTGTCTGTATTCATTCATTATATAAACTAAACAAAAAACACTGTTCATGTTCATTAGTAAACTTCCTACAAAAGGTTCACAAGCAGTTCGCTGAACGGTCGGCGCTATGTACAACTTTAAAATTCCCAGTCACAACATCTAACACAACTCTTACCAGCATCAAGGTAACTTAACTGATAATTCATTTCAAATACAATTCAAATTAAACACATAATCCAATGAAGATATGATGAATTTTGATTAATTGAAGAAATCATACACACATCCAAACACAACCACACTCATAACTGACTCAATAAACAACCGAAAAACAATCAAAATCACAAAAAATCCTAAATCAATTACAAAGATCACCTACTAACATACCTTTAGCTAACACTTTCTAACCCTAATCACAGAAAAACTTAGCAATCTAAATCTCTAATCCTAAAAAAAAGTAAAATCAACAGGAAATTTAAATAAACAGAAGTGTAACCTAGATGCAATTAAACAAACAGGTGAAGAACAAATTGAAATAATGGAATATTAATGATCGGTAAGGATAAATAGATTGAGAGATGAAGTACCTCGGTTCATGAGGTACCATGGTACACCGAAGATGACGCCGATGATGGCCATACCGGCCATGACATGCTTCTTCTCGCCGCTGTACATGTAGTGCTCCATTTTTGCCCTAAATCCGCCATTGTTCATCTGGCTTCCCATTTTTCCCCTTTGATGACCTAAACCCTTTCTGAAGAAGATGTAAATAAAACCCTTTTTCTTGGTGTGTTTGGACTTTGGACCATGCGTTATTTATTTATGATACGTGGCAAAAACGAAAAAGAAAAAGAAAAAGAAAATCACAAAGATTTACTAATAACTAGTTTAACTTTTTTTTAGAAAGATAATTTTTTAACCATCTATCAAACTTTAACTCAACTATTAACTAGTTTAACTTTTTTTAGAAAGATAATTTTTTTAACCATCTATCAGACTTTAACTCAAGATTTACCGGAAATAATAAACTAGTGTGAGTTAAATAAGATATGGGATAGTGGGAGGTGAAGGATTCGATCCTAATGTATCGTAGTTAAGTCGTTAAAAGAAATATGTTAATTGGAAATAAGAATTTATATGTGATATAACATTATAACAAATTAAAACGGTAAAATAAAATATAACAGCTCAATAATATTATTTAACTTGTTTTGATACATGATACGTGGTGTTACTAAGATTATGTGTGGCGGTTTTAACTACACTGACATCTTGTGGTGGTTTTAGGCCAATCGGTATGTATCATGAAGGGCCATCGCGAAATGAGGTGGCCACTAGTGGAACACCGCCCCCTCACTAGTGATGGTGAAGGGCATGAAGATCTTCACAATGCTCGCATAGGTAGTGGATGAGTGTCTAATTGGATTTAAAAAAAAAAAGAGAGAGATAGTGGAGAAATAGTGAACGACGCATATGGTTAGTAAAGGAGAGAGATGATGTAACGAGATGCTGACGTGACGTTGAGATGGAGGATGGTGATAGATGCTCACTAGTTATAATCTATTAAAGTTATTTTTGGGATTAAAATTATCTTTAATTCAAAGATTTTCTCTAGGAAAAGGTCGTCGGTTGAAGTTTCGTTCGTGACAAATTATCATGCGTGAGCTAGAGGTTTTAACACAATGAGCCTTCGGATGACGGTTTCCCCTAGAATCGGTGAGAGGTCGAGTCATCAGCGCTGTCTACGATCACAAACATGTATAGGCTTTTGCCCCTGGTACCTGGGTGGCCGAGTTTTGTTTGATATTAAAAAACTAAGCACCTTCTATGGCACAAATTAAAAGGGGCTTTTTAGGGTCCGAATACCTGAACAAATATCAACCAACAATCACGCTACAGTTCTCATAGTAGCAGTGGCAAATCAAATCAAATCAAATGGGGATACTGGCATGCATCGGAGTGATCTCACCTTTTCCATTCTACTACTTTCTATGGAATCACCCACAGACATGGGTTAATCTCTGCGGAAAAGATCGAGATCCTTCCAAAACCATGGCTATGGTCTCTCATGTTTTCAAGCTCATCCAGTTCGTATCGCTGTACTCCGTTTCCACTCTCTCATGGCCCCCTCCCTTGTATTTCTGGCCCCTCATCTTAATCGGCCAGTTTCTTAATTTCAGGTCCCTACTGTTTACTGAAACTTTCTTTACTATTTAATAATCTGATGTTAACATGAAGTTTTGTGATGGTTTTTTTTTTTATGATTATGAGATTTGATACATTAGAGCTGATTGTGACTGTTTGATCCAAATCTGGTGAGGTAGAGGTGTAGTTAGGTAAGTAAGTTTGCATTTAGGGAGTATTTGAAATGCAATTGGTTGGTTTTAAGAAGTCTTGGTTGGTTTTAAGAAGTCGGGTGTTATACGTAAAGCTATGTTGTCAAAAGCGCAAAAAGCGCGCGCCTAGGCGTTCGGGCGCAGCGAGGCGCACCTATAGCGCCTGGTGGTAGCCTAGGCGCAAAAATGGGTTTTTTTTTTTAAAAATGGTGCTGAGGCGCAAAAAGGCGCCCGACTAGGCACAAAAACGGTGCTGAGGCGCAGCGCATAAGCAGAAAACAAAAGGTAACGCACAAAAAAAACGAAACCGAGTGCGTGCAAAAACTGCCTTACGCCACGTGGACCCGGGTTTTCAGAGCTGCGTCTTGTGTGACATAAGGTGAGCTCTGTACAAAAAGCGAGCTTTTTTGGAAAAAAAATCCCACTGAGGCGCATGTTTCTTGTACAGAAGGTGTTTTTGTGCTTTAAACTGTTATACATGTAGCTAAAATGGTTGTGCATTTAAGTGATTTATACATTATATCATGTATAAACCTTGGCTATAACTATATTTTGGGTAAAGGATGCTAAAAACCTATAGGATATATAAAAAATATATATATATAAGCACCTTGCGCTTCGCGTATGAAAAGCCCTCCGCTTTTGCGATTTGCGCTTTGATTTTAGACCTTGGCGCTTTTGTGCGCTTCGCGCTTTTTTAAACCAAGAACACATTTAAATACTGCATCTTTTTATTTCATACAGTTTTAGTTTTTTATGTGTCTTGCCAACAAATTTCTGCTAGGTGAACCTTGCTTAACCATTTGAAATTTGTTTGTTTTTTACAATACTTATGTAGGACAAACGTTAGACTCTAACGGTTAGAGTGATCTGATCGTAGAATAGGCTATTAATCATGATTCATGACATGGTGATGTTGGAGATGATAATCATAGAAAATTAGAAACCGGCTGCCCGAATAGTCAAATACAGATTTGAACTTATTTAGTTTCATATGTGAAGTGATTAGTTATAATCACAACCAGATAACTAATCAGATGAACTATATCTCCATTGATTTTTGGGGTGTTCATGGTCTGGTGCGGTCGGTTTTGACCAAATATCTCAGGCAAACCGCTAACTACGGTTTCGGAAAAGTAAAAAGCAAACTGGTCAGGCTGGTTGGGTTGGCCGGTCGGTTTTGAAACCATTTTTTAAAAACATATCTTTGTTTTAGTTATCTAGAAATTTATAAGGATGATTCATAAGTATAATGCATATGCATAACTTCATATTCCTGAAGTGAACAAATAAATAATAAATGTTAAACGGACGGTTCGGTTTACACAGCCAGTACCAAGTTCCCAAGCGTCAAAACCTTACTGTGAACGCGGTTCAGTCTGTTTCAATGGCTTATGAACACCCCTGATTGCGGGAACATGTCACAGAGAAGTCATACCCCCCCCCCCCCCACACACACACACACACCCAAAATATTGTTCCCTGTTCTTCAATTGTAAACTAATAATGTTGATATAATATGAACGATGTTTATTTCCCTGTTCTTCATGTTTAATATTTGTGAATCTTGATTATCCAATCTCTTGATCCAATCGATCCTATCGTTTTACAACTTATAGTTGAATTCTAATATCGTTTTCTTTTCTAAACCGATTATTACAGGGTATACCAATTACTTGGTGAAGCAGGCACTTACTACGGCGTACGGTTTGGAAAGAACATACCATGGGTGACAGAGTTCCCTTTCGGTACAGTAAAAGACCCTCAATACGTAGGTAGTATTATGAGCCTTGTAGCTTGTGTAGCATGGGTCCCATTCTTGTACATCTTCCTTTGGGTACTAGGATACCTTTTCATGATACATGTTGAATCGAAAGAGGATCCGGCTTCTCGAGCCAAACCGCTTTCTTGAATCATATTAGCCAACATCCTCCCATAAACTTTGTAGTTTGATTTTATCTAGTCAGATCTAATTGATGTAGAATGTTCCTTTGAATATTTATGATGTTCGTATGCATCGATGAATTTCCTCGTTGTTGTTTTTATGTTCTTGTTATCTTATTCAACATGTTATTGTTTTAACTTTATAGTTTTCAGTCACCACCTTCGAACGGCTTTCACCAACTTCGCTTGACCACCCTTCCACCACCATCTTCGTTAGACCCTTTAACCACCAAACCGAGCATCCTCCACCGCCATTTCTTTAAGTCCCCTTCATCACCAATTCAAAAATACCTCCTCCACAGGGACCCTTCAAAAAAAATTCTTGTAAGAATGCATAGAAGGCCTGTTGCACTGATGAACTAAGGAATTTTTTTCTGGGGGTGCGAACGAGAGGTTTAACCAAACTTTCAAAGGGTTCGAATAGGATTTTTGCCTATAAAACACACTAATTTTTTTTTTCCAAGGGGTGCAACTGCCCACCCAACCCATTACCTAGGTTCGCCTCTACATTGTAGTCATTGTCCTTGAGCCCTTGAGGTATGGAGGTGCCTAAATATTTTGTTTTACCATTTCTTTTATAAAATAAATAAACTTGAAGGTTATGTTTCTTTTATCTTATTGTAATTTTCAAGTTCATTCGTTTTGTAAAAAGATATATATTATAAAAAAATAATATTGTTTTTTTGGTGTTTGTATATTTGTAAGCAAAGTATCTCTATAAAAATATATAGATGTCTTTATATTATTTAAACCTGTTATAAAACAAACTTGTTAAAAATATTCATAGAAGTAGCTGAAGATTAAATCAACAAGTTAATACTTTATAAAAAGAGTGGATACGATGGAAATTTTTGATACCAGATGAATAAAGTTGTTTAAATTAAAGGAAAAAAAGTTGTTCTTAAGTCAAAAAAGATCCAGACATGTGGACAATTCACGAAAAACATGTTGCGAATGTTCTAAAATAAAATATTATGTTTTTACTTTCTAAAATAAAATATTATGTTTTTACTTTAGTTTATTTATTGTTTTAAAGTTTATTAATTTCAAATCTTAAAACTCTTAAGGGGCGTTTGGTTCGTGGAATGATTTGGAATTGGAATTGAAATTTGTATAGGAATTAGAATTTGAAGGAATTGGATTTGGAATTTAAACATTTCAATTGGAATTGGAAATTGTTGGAATTGGAATCTCAATTCCATTTTTGTTGTGTTTGGTTGTCAAATGAATTGGAATCCATCATCCAGGCACCCACAACCACCAGTTCTGGTCGAAACGGTTCGCGTCGAAACGGTTCGATTCGAAACGGTTAGGGTCGAAACGGTTCGCGTCGAAACGGTTCGATTCGAAACGGTTTGGCTCGAAATGGTACGGGTCGAAATGGTATTGGTCGAAATGGTTCGCGTCGAAACAGTTCGATTCGAAACGGTACAGGTGTTAATACGGTTCGCGTTGAAACGGTTCGATTCGAAACGGTACGGGTCGAAACGGTTCGCGTCGAAACGGTACGAGTCGAAACGGTTCGCGTCGAAACGGTACGGGTCGAACCGTTGGCGTCGAAACGTTACGGGTCGAAACCGTTCGCATCGAAACGGTACGGGTCGAAATGGTTCGGATCTAAAACAGTATGGGTCGAAACGGTACGGGTTGAAACGGTCGAAGATTCCAATGAATTTACTTTATTTTCTTCACATGTAGGGAAGAAGGATTTTGAATTCCTTTAGTTAAAGGAATTCATGCCTAATTCCAATTCCATTGTCAACCAAACACATGAAGATTGGAATTGGGATTCCAATTCCATCAAATTCTGTGAAACAAACATCTTAAAAGATGGAATTCAAATTCCAATTCCCTTAAATTCCATTGAATTCCTGCAAACCAAACGCCCCCTTAGACTATTATGTGTGTGTGTTATATTTTTTAGTTTCAAGTATATTGTATATGTTAATACAATTCTGGAAATAACTTATTTTTAAAATATGTAAACTTGTTAAGAAATATTGATAATTTCTATAAAAAAATTTTAATGATTGTAAGCATTGCTTAGTATGTTTGTGACAGGTAAGTTTAAAATTTCTCAAAACATAAAAATTAAGTTGGCAAAAAGTCAACAGATAGAATCAAGACCTCCACCTCTCATTCGAGTGGAGACGCAAGTTTAATTCTCCCTTAAACCATTTTTAAGTTGCTACACTATAGAAACATTACTAACCGGCTAGTTACATTATTTTTAATGAGCGAATACACATCTAGAATCGAATACAAGCCCGTTTATAATCAATCTATTCCTTTTAACAGTTAATGAGCAAATACACATCTAGAACCGAATACAAGCCCGTTTATAATCAATCTATTCCTTTTAACAGGCCGGGAAATATGATCATACGCAGGGGCGAAGTATAGAAGGGGCGGGGAGGGGCGCCCGACCCCCCGAACTTTTCGCTAAGTAGTGTTATATATGTAGTTTTCGTATAGAAATTTTTGGGTATACACATTTTCGACCCCCCGGATCTATAGAAATTTTTGGGTATATACGTTTTCGATCCCCCCTCCCCCCGTCATTCGGGTCAAGCTTCGCCACTGATCACACGAGAAGGTCAAGTTATAGCATCAAATACATCGAGCCAAATCCGAGCTCAACTCAGTCAACACGGAGTCATGACCGAGCTCGATCCACATATACCCGTGACCGAGTCAAACATAAGGGGACATTTTAGTAATTTCATTTTTAAAAATCGTACATCTAGGGCTTGATAACATAAAAAACCTTTACAAGCTGGTCGATTCACCAAGTGACACGAGACAAAATATTTTAAATTTCAAATTAATTTTCAAAATCAAGTCTTTAACTTAATATTTTGGACTGTTTAGAAAAGGTCATAACTCCGGCTCTTCTAGAAACTTTTCAACCGCCCTTATTCCTCCGTCAACAACCACTGAGCTCCGCCGCACCGTCGTCTCCGCCGTCCAATTCACCGGCGATCTGTACAGGTTCCACCGTTTCGATTATCGCATTTAGGTTAATTTACACTTATGAACGTCCATATCTGTTTACACTCTCTCGAATCGTCAGTTTTTGTGCCCTAGCTGATACTTTAGCGTAATTATAACTGTGTGTGTTGAATGTCGGATTCTCCGGTGAATTCCGTGACGGATTGTGATGTTTCCGAGTCGGAATCACGACCGGTGTTAGGTCCTGCAGGTAATAAGACGAGATCAGTTGCGGAATTGCGTAAACCGGTTGTAAAACCTAAAACCGGTTGTAAACCGGTAGGAAAACTGGAGGAAGTTGTTAAGAAATCTCCGTCGCCAGTAACTGTGGCGGTTAATTTGAGACGTAAGGATTCTAAATCAATAACGCCTGTTCCGATTTTGAGACATAAGGATTGTAAGGTGTTGAGGTCAAATTTGCCGATGAATGCATCGTGCTCGTCGGATGCTTCGTCTGATTCGTCGCACAGTCGAGTGTCGGTTGGGAGGATTAGTAGAAGGAGTGTGACGCCGGTTCGGGGGAAGCAGTCTGGTGGTTTGAAAACTGGAGAGAATGATTTGAAAATAGGTGCAAAAATAGGAAAATGTGAAAGTGGTTCAAGAGGTGGAAAAGTTGAAAGTGTTGGTGTGGAGAGTGATGGTTGTTTGGAGGCTTCGGCTGATGGTTCGCCTGGACGGAAGAGATGTGCTTGGATAACGGCTAATACTGGTATCATTCACTCAAAGAATTATGTTTTTTAACATGTTTAATTATTGATTTGGAAAGTGTGGATTCTTGCAACTGTGACATGAATTGCTTATATTTCATTCTACTTCGAGTCTTTACTAAACTGTAGTTCAAATGTTGCGTTGAAATGTTATAATAGACGTAACTATATTGGAAATCATCAGCATTTGAATTGTGTAGGGTCCTTCTAGTTAGAATTTGTGTATAAGGTCTTCTAGAGTTCTAGCTCCTGCCTATGCTAAACATTTTGTGATGGATACATGCATACCTAATGACTCTAAAATGGATCTCAGTCTTGGGCTGTTAGGGCTATCTGTATCAACTGTTAGTGTTTGTATTTCTTGTCCTGTTGCATATGGAGGATTGGAGGATCCTATCTTGCGTCACTGGCATCACTCATTTGCTCAAATCTGTTTTGTAAAGGAACAGTTAAGAGCTTTCGTGCCCTATTAGATTGTAACTTCATCATTGGATAGGGTTGTTTACTTTTTTTCTTAATTTCTTTAAGTCAAAGATTTCATGTCGCATACTGAAATCCAGAAAATGGTAGCTGAAAATGAAATTTAGTGGTGTAAGGATTTAACCTATATGATCTTGTATAGTTGTAGTGAATAAATTTTATTGCCATGCATTTGTTTGGTCATTTTAGTTTTTGGTTGCAGATTACTTTCCGCTTTTTAGACAGTTAGATATGTAGAGAATTAAAGTTGGATAAATGGAGACCAACTTCAACTAACTATAACTACCACAATGTTTGTAAGCTTCGTTTGTTGATCTAAGAGTCCTTGGTAGTTGGACACTGAGGCAATTAATTAACACCTAAAATGTTAAGATGGTCTTCTACATATTGTAAGTTAAGCAATACAAATCCTCACTTTTTTTGTGTTCTTCTCACAGTTTCAAAGTCTTGAATATCTCTACATGGGCATTAAATCTGAGATCTTAAGTTCTTAACCTGAGTAACGTCTCCCCCAAATCCCCAATAAGTATCGTTTATTATTTATGTAATACAAACTACAAAGTATCTCCTTGTAAAATCCCTGCTAATATTGACACCATTCTTTTTTTCTTTTTAGTGTTAGATGTTGATCATGATAATTACTTTCGTGATCCTTTGTTTGCCACTTCATAAAGCATTTGAGTCCAATTTGTAAACATTTGACTGTGTTCTGAAATTTAATGCCTCTTACTATAAACTTACATTTTTTTTTCCAAAATGTTTTTAGTGAATATTATTCACTGCGTAATAACTCCTTATATGTTTGTTTTCGTTTTCAAGATCCTTCTTATGCTGCTTTCCATGATGAAGAATGGGGAGTGCCGGTACATGAGGACAAGTATGCACCAGCACCAGTAGACTTACTAATTTCTTTTATCATTTTTTATAACAATATAATAACCATTATATTTTATATGCCATTAAATCCCATTTTTCAGGAAATTGTTTGAATTGCTCAGTTTATCAACCGCTTTAGCTGAACACACATGGCCCACTATTCTCAACAAAAAACATTTATTTAGGTATGCCCATTAACTTTTTAGCAAAACAATATTGTAAAGTTTTAAATTTCTTTAATTCGAAATAAAACATGACCCTGTATGCAGGGAAGTATTTCATGGGTTTGACCCTGTTACTGTCGCAAAGTTGAATGATAAGAAAATATCTGCACCTGGATACCCTGCGACTTCTCTTCTTTCAGAAGTGAAATTACGGGGAATCATCGAAAATGCTCGTCAAGTTTGTAAGGTAATTCTTATTAAAAACAATATA
Organism: Helianthus annuus; assembly: GCF_002127325.2. Lineage (NCBI taxonomy): Eukaryota > Viridiplantae > Streptophyta > Magnoliopsida > Asterales > Asteraceae > Helianthus > Helianthus annuus. The sequence continues at coordinate 153,659,080 of NC_035437.2, read as the reverse complement.
ATAGATATTCATTTTACCCTTATTTTTTTAACTTCAAGTTTTCATATATGCTCATCTTTTAACTTCATATTTATATATAACACGTTTTAAGCTTAAATTTATTTTTACCCATTTTATTTAATTTTTTCCCATAAACAATAGTATTCTTTATATATAATATTTAAGCTAAATAAATTAAGCTAGAAATGAGTAAATATAATATTTGAAGTTAAAAGTCATATATGACTTTTCAGAGTTTTAGAAAAATAACGGTAAAATTGTCATTTACTAAATTGTTTTTAATGAAGGGGCAATTTCATATATACCCCTACAAACTTTCAAAATATCATATATACCCTTGCAAAATTATAAATATCATATATATCCTTACAACATAGTTGAAATATCATATATACCCAATTCACTAAAATCAATTTAATAAGTGACAATTTTACCCTTATTTTTTTTAAATCTTTGAGATCTCATATATGACCTTTAACTTCAAATATTATATTTACTCATTTCTAGCTTAATTTATTTAACTTAAATATTATATATGAAGAATACTATGGTTTATGAAAATAAAAAATAAAAATAAAAATGGGTAAAAATAAATTTAAGCTTAAAATATGTTATATAAAAAATATGAAGTTAAAAGATGAGCATATATAAATTGGGTATATTTGATATTTTAACTATTTTGTAAGGGCATATATGATATTTTTAGTTTTGATTGGGTATATATAAATTTTTCAAGTTTGTAAGGGTATATATGAAACTAATCCTTTGTTGAATATCTGGCTATTATGCCTTTTTATAATCATATTTGCTCTGCAATATTCTTTATAATATATTTAGAAAAATTGGACAAAAAGTAACTTTAATACTTCTGCATTTGTGGTGATGGTGCAGATAGCCGATGAGTTTGGGTCTTTTGACAAGTACATATGGGGGTTCATAAACCATAAGCCAATAGTGAACAAATTCCGCTACCCCCGCCAAGTACCAATCAAAACATCAAAAGCAGATTCAATAAGCAAAGACTTGGTCAAACGCGGTTTCCGAGGCGTGGGGCCCACAGTCGTTTACTCGTTTCTACAAGTTGCCGGGCTGACTAATGACCATCTCGTAAGTTGCTTTAGGTTCAATGAATGTGTAGATGCGGGACCCACAAAGGATGTATCAGACGACTCTGGTCAAAATGGTAGATTCGAGAATGGAAACGGGTTGGGGCTAACGAGTGTTATTGATGAATTGCGTTTATCGGGTGAGTGATTGGCTAGGCGGGGGCCTCTTTTGTAATGTAATATGGAAAGACTTGAGTTTATGTATACAAATTGTTTGTATTAATGGTGTTTGTAGGTTGTGAGAATGCTTATTCTTTACACCGTTACCCTGCTTTAATTCATTTTGTATGTTGCAGGTTTTTGGTAAGATTATATGAGATCAATATATAATTATTACCAATGTATTAACGAATATAAATACTGTTCCTACAAGGATCCGCCGAGATGGTTATCTGGATCGTCGTAGCAAATGAGGAGATGGACTTGTCACACTTTGCCTTCTCCATCCTCTACTATACGTGGTAAAGAAGCCCATTAGAAGGGATCCAAGGTTGAAGCCTCAAACCCATCCTCTGATGCTCAAATCAGTTACCAGTCCAAGGTTCATCATCATCATCATCATCATAAACATGGATATCAATATGAGAATGTATAAGAAGGGTAAGAGAGAAAATGAGACTATGAGAGATCATAGGCATGTGGAGTAATTCTCCTGGTAAAAATGCTAGGAAGGATCCTCCACAATGAGGATTGAGGCATTGAGTCCCTAATAGATGTTAGGGTGACATGTATGGATATTTACTTAACACCAATAAATATAAATCAGTTCCTTGCCTAGATTTGAATATGAGACTTTCCCTCTGAAAGGTAAGTGTCTCTACCAAGTGAGCTAGCTTCACAATGGCTAGTTCTTTTAAACTAATAAAAAAATAATATTTTATGCTCGGTTAATTTGACACATGTGCCATCATATTTTTGAAGAAAGTTTTACATATGTAACTAGATATGGCAGGTTCCAAATGATTTAAGCTTGGATCAACCTAATGCTATTGCCAATGTTTTTATAACCGGACCGGTAATTGAGCTAACCGATTATTGGTTCATTAATCGGATATGCCATACTTTGGACAATGCCATATATAATTGGTCAGATACGGCAAGAGGAATTTGTCTCCATTTTAATATAAACAGAATCATTTGTCTGATAGTATTAATTGAAATCTAGAGATAAGCCTTTGAACGTCAGTTTTACTTCCAAATAAGATTTGTGCCTCAATAACCCGATCGCCATTGATAGTACCTGTAGTCGAGTTCCATTATATAAACCACATCTTTTAATCATTATTTCTTAATGACGTTGTTAGAACATCCACCTTTAGCAATGATCTGTGGTTTAGCAAGCCTAAAAGTTTAAGTCCATTAAGGACATCCGATGAGTGTATATTTGCATCGAAATTGTCATGAAGATACTCTTACTCTTAGTTATTCTTTTTCTTCGCTAGGAAATACCGAAAGCAATTGATTTATTAACTTTCTGTACAACATCATTTGTAGTTGTCAGTATGGCTCTATCTTTAAAATATTCAAATTGTTTGTAGTTTTGAAGAATGCTAGTATGCATAGAGTCAATAAAAGAGGAAATAGGATCAGACGGATTAGTAATGAGGAGATCATCTGGTATGTCTATATCACTTTTATTTAGAATTCTTTTTTACTTCTCAAACCCAAAAAAAAAATATTATCAAATCTTAATGACATGTTATATTAATTATAAAATTATTATAATAACAATAATCCTTTTATAATATTTAAATAATGATTAAAAAACTTTTGATTTTGATATATTCATTCATATTAATTAATCAATTGATTTAATATTAACATATTAAAAAAACAAAATGACCACTCGCTTAAGAAAAAAATTAAAACAAAATGAATTAAAGGATAAGCATCGAATTACCGTTATTCTTTATTATTTTCATTATTTTGACATGAATATATAATTTAATAAATACTTAATCATACAGTAAGCAAATTTTGAGAAATAAGGAGGAATTGGCATGTAGCATTATGGAGTTTTTTATTAGAATTTAGATTAAAGATTATTTGCTCTTTAATTTGGCTTGACGTTACGCACTTAACATTTGTTATGCATGGTTTATGTTGGTTACAATATGTATATATGCATCTATTTTATATTTATTTACTAGGTTATAACCCGGAATTTTTTCGGGTGATCTTTCCATTTTCTCCACCATAAATTTTTAATTCGGTTTCTTAAACTTTTTCTTGTTGTAAAGAGCCATAAAAACATACAAAAGCAAGAATGTATATTAATCATGTATATTTTTTTAGTATAACGGATTATTTTTTAAAAATTTATATACACGTATAGACAATAACGGATTATTTTTTAAAAATTTATGTTGTGGTTAGCCACTCTCATTTTTTTTAGCCTAACTATTGATAGAACATAAGCAAATCTATAATATGCTAAATCTGATGAGGAAAATGAGAGTTGCAAAGATTATTTTGGCCTGCTGCTCATCGATTAGAGCTACCTACATAATGTACACATTCACGCCCACATCAAAAATCTAAATATCCAAAGTAACAGAAAAGGTTTAATGGTTCTAAACATACCTTTGCGATTAAGAGCAAAATAACAGGGAGACGGCGATTAAGATCAAAATAACAGGGAGAAATGCAGTGTATGTACGTGTGTGACGGATTTGCAACTAATGCCGGAGATGGCAAATCCCACTCATTTGCAAATCCGTGACCGCGTAAAAACGACTACCTCTTGACGCGGTGGAATGACGGAGTTACAACCAAGCCATGGAACTTTGCCCCACCCACATCAGCTACAACAAAAAACATAAACCAAAAAATACATGTTTGGATTTAGTAGAACCTTATTAATTTGTTTCATGAAGAAGATTAACATTTTATCAACAAATAAAGAAACTCAGACATAAATCAAGAATGAATACCACTGAAGTAGGTCAAGACAAAAACTTAATCAAACCCAAATGAAATCGACCAAGTTGCATTCATCCACTATTTGTTGTTTGTAATTTCTTTTTTATTCTAAAATATCATACTACATAAAATATCCTAAACAAAGGGACACCATGAAGGTATAAAACGGTAAAATCTTCTTGATAAAAATATTTGTGCGCCCAAATCCAAACTCTCAACCAAACATCATAGAACCCTAACAATTTTATCATAAATTCGTCATTAGCATGTAACCATTACAATCGAAATGAACCTCAGAAGAAGCCGCAGTCGAGAGACTCAAACGAAACGAATCTCAGCCCAGACTTCTTATTCCAAAATCACACGATCTTCACAACCAAAGAAGTAATCTGCAAAAAAAAAAAAAAAAAAAAAAAACCACAAAATTAGTTGTCTGCTTAATTTGGGTCAGACTTTTAATGCTCTTAATTGAGTAGCATTTGAAGTAAATCAATCAATTCTATCGATCAATTTCTTTAAAATTTGAAACATTCACAACTAAAAAATATCATAAAAGATTATAAAACGTACCTGTTTGAGGTTACCTTTCGGTTATGACAACACTCTGAGGACTGGCTCAACTAACTCCACTTACCACGTTTAAACCAATCGCGGTTCCAATGATAATAGCAGCAAACTAAATCATTCATTTGACCATCTCCACCTCCAGTCAACATTTTTAGGAGCTACTTAGTCAGTATGTTGCTTAAAAATAAAATCTTTAGCAAGTAAAAAAATGATCATGAGTCCTAACAACTGAATCCAATTAACAAAACCATACAGTTGTCAACAACGTGGAAAAGAATAACAACCTGAGCTTCAAGTTTAGCAATATGAGCGATTAATGAACCATTATCCCTTCGTTTAATCGATTCTTCATCAAATCATGCTTCACAAAGACGAACTCTCAACATGTTATGATCTATTCCCATACCTGAAATAGATCAATGTATGCTGTCAGCAGCTATCAAAACACAAAATCCTCAAAACATGAATCAAACTTGGCAAATAAAGAGAAAAGAAACAATACACATTAAATCGTTAAACATCACCAAAATCCTAAAATTTCAGATCAAATGGAGTTAATGAGCTAAGATGGAGACTGCTTACATGGACACTCGATCTGGTCGGTAATTGCACCTCCGATCAGATCAGAAAACTGCATACTGAAATAGGGTCCTTGGAACCGAGGCGAGAGACGGAGAGTAGAGGTGAACACGCACGCATCACAAACGCGAGGAGGTATTTATATTTTTTTTATCTTTATGGTAGGTTCTATCATCTTGATTTAAACCATACTTTAAAGAAAGCAAAACACCTATTGCAAAAAAAAAAGGTAGAATGTTTTAATTAACGTAGATCTAAACTGAAAACCTAAACTACAAACCTTTTATTTCCAAACCCTTTTAATTATAACCGAATTAAACATCTTGAACAACAAAAAAATTGAAGATTTACAATAATGATTGACTTCAAAATTTAAATTTAAAATAATGATTGACTTCAAAATTTAAAATTTAAAATTTGAATTCTGAAAATTAAATCACTAACATCCAATACTGTAAATTAAGCAAACTTATTAGGAAAGTCTAAACTTGCCAAGCAAAATTGCTCCAACATTTATTTATAGAAAGAGATACCTTAATTTAGGAAAACCATATAACACTAAAATTTAAGGAAATAACGAAATCTTTGATGGATTGTAATTAATACATATTAAAACAGTACAAAATTTATTAAAAACAACCCAAATATTCAAATTTAAAAAATATCATAGTTAGATTTGCAAAAAAAAAAAAAAAATACAAAATTATACACATCAGCATAAACAATGAAACCTAAAATTATACCGAAAAAAATAAATAAAAAATTAAATAAAGCAAATTCCTTGTAAACAATGAATCATAGTTAGATTCCTTGTAAGGTGGTTGTTCTCCCCACATTAATGAAGCAAATTCATTAGGTATTTCCTATCAGAGAAAACAAAAAAAATAAATAAATAATTAAATACATAAGTCTAAATACAATATGTTTAGTAATCATAAAACCAATAAACATACCAAAAAAATAGGATCATCGTCCTCAATCAACTTTAAGAATGAAGGACTGTTGTTACTCAAATCCACACCTGCAAATTAAATGTGAACGGTTTTAAACACGTAAAAACGATAAATTATTTATGGAAATAAACCCATAATAGCGGGAAAACATATAAAACCGAAACAAACAAAAAAAGGTTTCAAAAAACGTAACACCATTTATTTATAGAAATAGAAACCTTAATTCCGGAAAATTATCATACTAAAAATAAATCACTAATGAAATTTAAAATTGCTCAAAATTTTAAATTTAAAATTTGATTCCGGAAATAGAAATAGAAACCTTAATCCCGAAAAATTATTATATTAAAAATAAATCACTAAAATTTACATTTAAGGTTTCAAAAATAAATCACTAACGAAATTTAAAATTGCTCAAAATTTTAAATTTAAGATTTGAATTCCGGAAATAGAAATAGAAACCTTAAAATTTTAAATTTGAGGTTTCAGAAAACGTAACACCATTTATTTATAGAAATAGAACCCCTAATTCCGGAAAATTATCATACTAAAAATAAATCACTAACGAAATTTAAAATTGCTCAAAATTTAAAATTTAAAATTTAAAATTTAAAATAGAAACCTCAAAATTTAAAATTGGAATTCTGAAAATTAAATCACTAACATCCAATCCCGTAAATTATCATACTAAAAATTATAAAACTAAAAATAAATCACTATTTATTTATAGAAATAAAAACCTTAATTCCGGAAAATTATCATACTAAAAATAAGTCACTAAAATTTAAATTTGAGGTTTCAAAAATAAATCACTAACGAAATTTAAAATTGCTCAAAATTTTAAATTTAAAATTTGAATTCCGGAAATAGAAATAAAAACCTTAAAATCTTAAATTTGAGGTTTCAAAAAACGTAACACCATTTATTTATAGAAATAGAAACTTTAATTCCGGAAAATTATCATACTAAAAATAAATCACTAACGAAATTTAAAATTACTCAAAATTTTAAATTTTAAATTTAAAATTTAAAATAGAAACCACAAAATTTAAAATTTAAAATTTGAATTCGGAAAATTAAATCACTAACATCCAATCCCGTAAATTATCATACTAAAAATAAATCACCATTTATTTGTAGAAATAGAAACTTTAATTCCGGAAAATTATCATACTAAAAATAAATCACGAAAATTTAAATTTGAGGTTTCAAAAATAAATCACTAACGAAATTTAAAATTGCTCAAAATTTTAAATTAAAAATTTGAATTCCGGAAATAGAAATAGAAATAGAAACCTTAATTCCGGAAATTAGCATACTAAAAACAAATCACTAACGAAATTTAAAATTGCTCAAAATTCTAAATTTAAAATTTGAATTTCGGAAATAGAAATAGAAACCTTAAAATTTTAAATTTGAAGTTTCAAAAAACGTAACACCATTTATTTATAGAAATAGATACCTTTATTCCGGAAATTATCATACTAAAAATAAATCATTAACGAAATTTAAAATTGCTCGAAATTTTAAATTTAAAATTTAAAATAGAAACCTCAAATTTTAAAATTTAAAATTTGAATTCTGAAAATTAAATAACTAACATTCAATCCCGTAAGTTATCATACTAAAATTATCATACTAAAAATAAATCACCATTTATTTATAGAAATAGAAACCTTAATTCCAAAAAATTATCCTACTAAAAAAAAGAAATAACGAAATCTTTAATGGATTGATAATTAATACAATACAAAATTTGTTACTAAAAAAACAAAGACATTCAAATTTTAAAAAATATCATAGTTAGATTTTCAAAAATAAAAAATAATAAAAATAACTAAAAAATCACTAACATCAAATCCCGTAAATTATCATACTAAAAATTATCATACTAAAAATAAATCACTATTTATTTATAGAAATAGAAACCTTAATTCCGGAAAATTATCATACTAAAAATAAATCACTAAAATTTAAATTTGAGGTTTCAAAAATAAATCACTAACGAAATTTAAAATTGCTCAAAATTTTAAATTTTAAATTTAAAATTTCAATTCCGGAAATAGAAATAGAAACCTTAAAGTTTTAAATTTGAGGTTTCAAAAAACGTAACACCATTTATTTATAGAAATAGAAACCTTAATTCCGGAAAATTATCATAGTAAAAATAAATTACTAACAAAATTTAAAATTGCTCAAAACTTTAAATTTAAAATACAAAATAGAAACCTTAAAATTTAAAATTTAAAATTTGAATTCGGAAAATTAAATCACTAACATCCAATCCCGTAAATTATCATACTAAAAATTATCATACTAAAAATAAACCACCATTTATTTGTAGAAATAGAAACCTTAATTCCGAAAAATTATCATACTAAAAATAAATCACGAAAATTTAAATTTGAGGTTTCAAAAATAAATCACTAACGAAATTTAAAATTGCTCAAAATTTTAAATTTAAAATTTGAATTCCTCAAATATAAATAGAAACCTTAATTACGGAAAATTATCATACTAAAAATAAATCACTAACGAAATTTAAAATTGCTCGAAATTTTGAATTTAAATTTGAATTCTGGAAATGGAAATAGAAACCTTAAAATTTTAAATTTGAGGTTTTAAAAAACGTAACACCATTTATTTATAGATATAGAAACCTTAATTCCGGAAAATTATCAAACTAAAAATAAATCACTAACGAAATTTAAAATTTCTTAAAAATTTTAAATTTAAAATTTAGAATAGAAACCTCAAAATTTAAAATTTAAAATTTGAATTCTGAAAATTAAATCACTAACATCCAATGCCGTAAATTATCATACTAAAAGTTATCATACTAAATATAAATCACCATTTATTTATAGAAATAGAAACCTTAATTTCGGAAAATTATCATAGTAAAAATAAATCACTAAAAATTAAATTTGAGGTTTCAGAAATAAATCACTAACGAAATTTAAAATTGCTCAAAATTTTAAATTTAAAATTTGAATTCCGGAAATAGAAATAGAAACCTTAATTCCGGAAATTATCATACTAAAAATAAATCACTAACGAAATTAAAATTGCTCAAAATTTTAAATTTAAAATTTGAATTTCGGAAATAGAAATAGAAACCTTAAAATTTTAAATTTGAAGTTTCAAAAAATGTAACACCATTTATTTATAGAAATAGAAACCTTTATTCCGGAAATTATCATACTAAAAATAAATCATTAACGAAATTTAAAATTGCTCAAAATATTAAATTTAAAATTTAAAATAGAAACCTCAAATTTTAAAATTTAAAATTTGAATTCTGAAAATTAAATAACTAACATCCAATCCCGTAAATTATCATACTAAAAATTATCATACTAAAAATAAATCACCATTTATTTATAGAAATAGAAACCTTAATTCCAGAAAATTATCATACTAAAAAAGGAAATAAACGAAATCTTTAATGGATTGATAATTAATACAATACAAAATTTGTTACTAAGAAAACAAAAACATTCAAATTTTAAAAAATATCTTAGTTAGATTTTCAAAAATAAAAAATATTGAAAATAACTAAAAAATTATACAGATTAGCATAAACTATTTAACCTATAACAATTATCGGATCAAAAACACCAAAACAACCATAAAATTAAACTTAACTCTTCAGTTCGACGAAGATTTAGAGTCCGTCAGTTGCATAAAATTTAAGGTTTCTCAAGAAAAAACAAAAACCAAAATAATAAAATCACTAACAACATCACTCTTTGAAGACATCAAGAATAGATCCAATCATAAGATTAGAATCGGAGAATTTAAATCATCATCAACAACAAAAAAATTACAGAAATAACAACATACCTTTAATTTTTATAAAATCAACTTTAATTTTTGATCGAATCTACATAAATAAGAACAAAGAAAACGTTATTAGCAATCGAAACAATTTTTATAAAATCAACTTTGTATACAATCGAATAACATAAATAACAACATACCTTTAATTTTTTTGATCGGATCTACAGAAATCAGAAAAAAGATGGTTTTTAACAATCGAAACAATCTTTATAAAATCAACTTTGTATAAAGTCGAATAACATAAATAACACAGATCTTGGTTCGATTTGATCTATTTACCTTTGATTTGAACCGGATTCTTGGTTGAAGATTGTGATCGGAGAACATAAACAAAGACTATTTCGCTTGGATCATGTAGTTTAGCTTTGATTTATGAAGGATTTCTTGATTTAACCTTGTGATCGGAGAAGGTAGGTAGAAGAGAGAGAACAGAGAGAATGAAGATCACCGATTAAGAATTGGTATGCACAATAATTGAGTAAAAACAATTTAAAGGACCCATATTCAAAATGGGTAATCTAGAAAACCCGAAACCCGACCCAAACTTTTTCGGATCCCGCGTATTTCTTTGGTTTTAGGTTTGTGTTTTGTGAAAGTTGGTTTGTTTATAGAGAATTACATGAATTCCCTCCCAAAATCAAGGTTCACTAAATCAATGGATGCCACATCAGCAAAATGGCTCCACCATTCAAGGACACATAGTCCAAATTATCTCATTTATTAATATATATAGATTTTACATTTTTTATATAAAAAAGATAGGCCATGACTCCTTGTCATTCCCCTAATATTATCAAAATCTTCCATTCCTAAAATAAGACCAACACAATCAATCTAGAAAGATTTTGATCATGTGTACAATTAAAATCTTCGCACAATCCAGCACATGATCTGCTCAAGATTCCTTCTCCGGTTAGAATTAAGGTAATATTAAGTTAAATAATAGTTAACTGATTTTATTTATTCAAAACAAGTTTTATCAAAGATCTTGGGTTTAATTCTAAGTAAGGAGTAAATTAGAGTTAATTTGCTGTAATTTAGGGGTGAGTAATATTTTTCATTTAAAAAATCAATTTTTTTATTTAAATAATTTTATATATAGTTCAGGTTTATTAAAAAATATATCATAAAGCTAAGAATTTTACTCTCATTAGTTTGTGAATTCTATTACTATATATAAAAACAACTTTTTTGTATAAAAATTGTTGATTCACTATTGATTATAACGATGCGCTTGAAGTAATTACAACGATTTATTTAATTTATTCAATTACAAAGATTTGTTTAAAATAGTTACAATTATGTGTCTAATCATACAACAATGCGTGTAAGTTTTCCAGATTTAACGCCTAAACAAATTGTACGATTACAATGGTGCGTTAAATCATTATAATGGTGCATATGAAACCATTATAATTTTTTTTTGTATGAGTGTTTATGTATGTATTTTTTTACCAACATAAATTTATTAAAATAGAGACGATTACAGACTAGTGACAGGTAGACGGACAACAAGCTACGCCGCTACTAAGAAAAAAAATAGAAACTAATGTATTTTGTGCTAGTTAAAATATGATACATCTAAAATATGCCAGGTGGAACGATGGCATTGGCGTCAGCTTTTGTAACGTACGTAATACGCCCATCGAAGACTTGATGGTCAAAGTCAACCCTACAAAGACTTGTTCGTTATTTAACAACTTCACAAAGAAAGCTTTATCACACACACTTTATTTTCCGGCCGGTGTTTTCTTGTGTGCACCATGACAACATCATCTTTCTTTGGTCTCGCTATCTTACTCTTCCTAACTCTACACTCGGATACCGTCTATGCCGCCACTTCTGAAGGCGTAGAGGTAATAATCTTTCCGAATTTCCGAATATCTAGTTCTTGCAACGCAACTAGGGGTGTAAACGAGGTCAGCTCGAGCCTAAATATAAGTTTGTTTAATAAATGAGCTCAACCTTCAAGTTGGGTAACAAGTCTGTTTAGGGGTGTTCATGGTCAGGTTTCGACGGTTTTTAGGCCAAACCGTTAGTAACAGTTTTTTATCATCAGAAACCGAAACCAAACCGTTGATAACTTTAATTGAACAGTTACTAATGGTTTGGTTTGGTTCCAAAGTGTGAATAACTACTAAATCAAGCTCGAGCTTGAAAAAAACTACTCACCACCAGCCGAGCTTGAGCTTTAGAAAATAGAGAGCTCAGAACAAGCTGAGGTTGAGCTCGAGTTTTTCTAAGTTAAACAATTTGTTACCACGTTTACTTAATTAATTTGTTAATGTTCTGATTATTTGAATACATTTGATTGCAATGCTTCCCCTAACCATTAGCTTCAGTTTCAAAATTGAAATGGATCAAGTAGGGTTGAGGATAATCCTGCATTTTTATTAAAAATTGTTAAAACAATTGCAAGATGTTGGTATTATGGTATATAAACCATAGATTTTGTAATAAAATCTAGAGCTAAATGTCATTTTAGTCCCTGTGGTCTGGGCCATTTTGCCAGTTTAGTCCAAAGATTTCATTTTTCGCATGTGGGTCCAAAAAGGTTTCGCCATTGTCATTTTAGTCCATTAGGTTAACTTCATCCATTAATTCTATAAACGAGAAGGGCAATTCGATCATTTTATATGGCCGAATTGCCCTTCTAGTTAACAGAATTACATATAAAATGACCGAATTGCTCTTCTCATTAATAGAAAAAATGGATGAAGTTAACCCAGTGGACTACAATGGCAACGGTGAAACCTTTTTGGACTCACACGCGAAAAATGAAACCTTTGGACTAAACTGGCAAAAAGACCCAAACCGCAGGGACTAATATGGCATTTAACTCTAAAAATCTATATTGTTAATTATATTATATATGTTGTGTATTAGTATTTTTAACTATGGATGACCTATGGAAGCGAGATCCCACAAAAGTGGCGTAGTTCAGACCTTTGCAAGTACAAGGTTAGGTGGTATTTAGATGTGAAAAAATTGTTGTTAAAAAAAAGTAATCATTCATATGATTCCAAAACAATTTACGCATATCAACCTCGAATTCGATCTTAATCCAGATACTGTGTTGTTGTTGGACACTTTAATAACACTTAATTGCTTGAATATTATTCAATCTGTGGGTAAATGACCAAACTTAAGTAGCAAAACCGATACAAATCCTATTAGAACTTAATTAATTGCGTTTATGCTCATTTCTTGTGGTGGTAGATTACTTATGGGTCAGTGATCAAGTTGATGCACGAACGAACAAAATTTCGACTACATTCACACAATGTGCCATATGGATCTGGCAGTGGGCAGCAATCCGTTACTAGTTTTCCAAATGTAGATGATATCAATAGCTACTGGGTATGTTCATTTTTCATTTTCATTTTGTACGTTTGAGTTACTTGATCGTACATTTTTTCAACTCATTTTCTGATTCTTTGCTTCAAAAATGATGTCTCACAAGCCAGATTGTTAGACCTGAGGCCGATACATACGTTAAACCTGGAGACAACATAAAAAGTGGGTCCGTCATTCGGTTGCAACACATGAGAACCAGGAAATGGCTCCATAGCCACTTGCATGCTTCACCAATATCAGGCAACCTTGAGGTGAGTGGTCAAAACAGGTTTGGGTTGACATGGATCATTTTTAGTACATGTTTAAATATGCGAGGTTGGGTTGATCCACAAACACTGTATTCTCTTTTAAGATTAAAATTTAAATGTTATACTTATACACGTTAATTATGATTACAAAAAACAATATTATGACAGTAGTAATTGAGGTTTGATGTAGGTGAGTTGCTTTGGAGATGATGGTAATTCAGATACCGGAGATTATTGGAGGTGAATCTTTGTTCATTTATTTGTAGTATGTATCAAGTATACAGAAAACATCTGAAACTCGTTTATGTTGTTAAGAATTGAAATTGTGGGGAGCGGGAAAACATGGAGACAAGATCAACGAATAAGGCTTCTCCATGTCGACACAAGTGGATATCTACACACCCATGATAAGAAATTTAGTCGCATTGCTATCGGTCAACAAGAGGTCAGAAACATTGTGACCCTTTTAACTGGGTTCCCTTTAAGAAAAATGTATTTGTTTGTTTGACCCGTTTGATAAAAAGGAACCCAAATGTAATGATCTAAAACCATTCCCGCGTGTGTTTCAACTTTCTTTGCAGGTTTGTGGTGTTAGGGAGAAACGAGCTGATAATGTTTGGTTGGCAGCAGAAGGCGTATATCTTCCAACAAACGAAAGCAAAGCGGCAGTGTAGTTTGCCAGTTAGTTATTTACAGTTATAGTTTTGTTTCTGGAAGTGAGAAGCTAATCTTATTGTGGGTCACAAGATGTAATAATGTGTTTATTATCAGTCTGCTTATTAAAGTTTCTGTATTGCTGGTTCTTCATAGTTCACCATCGCATTTCAAACATTCATACTTTCATGTTTTGTACGCCTCGCTTGCGGTATGTGCATATAATGTATATATGTGTGGGCCCTCGGGGGCAAAAGTGAAAGTGCATTAATTTTAACGTTATTTTACTAATTGCGAACCGTTTCGACCAGTCCCGTTTCGAATCAAACTGTTTCGACGCGAACCGTTTCGACCCGTACCGTTTTGACCAGTACCGTTTCGACCAATAGCATTTCGAATCGAACCGTTTCGACGCGAACCGTTTCGACCCGTACCCATTTTGACCCATGACCCGACCCAACCCATTTTAAAACCAAGTGTTTTGTGGTTTCTGATAATCTTATTCAAATATAAAGAATATGCCTCTATGTTAAAAACGCTGGGACATATGTGGTGCATTTTAGAATCATTATTTTGTTGAAATTCCTGGGAATTACATAATCAACTTGTATATGTTGTCTAAAAGACAAGTAATCAATCAGGAGTAGTATAACAGAGAAACATAGAAAGTTGCATAATTGGGTTTTTTCTATCACATACAGAGCAACATGGTTAATAACTTTTTAAAGAAATTATAACTATCGTTTTAAAAAAACATTTGTGATTTCTCAGGCTTTTATGCTACAACGAATTGTGATATCATGAGTTAGAACTTTGTTTTCAATTGCAGCATCCGGAAGTACCATTTCGACGCAAACCGTTTCGACCAGTACCATTTAGAATCGAACCATTTCGACCCGTACCGTTTCGAATAGAACCATTTCGACAGTTTCGACCCGAACCGTTTCGAATCGAACCATTTCGTACCGTACCGTTTCAAACCGAACAAAATTGCCCCTTGATGTAGAATCTCTTTAAAAAAAACATTTTTAACCAACCCGACCTGAAACCCGTTCTGACCCGAACCCGTTCCAACCCGAACCCGTTTTGACCCAAACCAAATCAACCCCTTTTGACTCGAACCCAATTTAACCCATGACCCGACCCAACCCGTTTTCCAAATCTAGCTATAACCTATATATCATACAACAGACCTTGACCTTTATTTGATTTTGGGCCGCTAGCCCGCTATACTGCATAAGTTCATAGCTAACCATGACTTTGAATTCTGTTTATATTTTTGAAGTATTCAAACGAAAAACAAACTAGTCCTCTCCAATCTTTATTGATTTTTAATCAATCACCAGCCGTTAGATCACATTACCAAGTACCAACATTAAGAAACAATATCATCTCAAATATGATTGAAACTTATAAAACATAAAGCCAAAAGACTGAATGAGCACAATCACTTGAAACCAAAAACTCCATAATCAGAATCTAAATCCATTCAAAATTTCCTAAAACAAAATGTTCCCAACACAGATGAAACACATCAAGTGATCTAAAACAAGTTTCGCGTCCCATTGTCATTAGTGAGATTTCACATACTCCTGAACAATGTGAAGACCTTCGCTTTCCTCACCGTAATCCTGAACAACAAACATTACACAATAAAAACAAATTTTACAACCCGTAAATTGAATTAGACATGTATAAGTGTCTTGAAATCAGAAACGTACCTTCACAACGAGGCATGAGCAACCCACAACCTTTCTTGCCTTCCCTTCTGAATCAATCTTGCACAACTGCAAGTTAACAATTTAAATAAATCATATTTAACACAACTGCAACTCGACCGAATGCATTAGTGAAGACTTACACCGGCCCACTCGCCAAGAGTCTTTGCAGCTGGAACTGTAACCAAGCTCACATTATGGTCAGCGCAAAGTGCTTTGACCAACTTTTGATAATCGGGCTGGTTACAATCTTCTGCCAAAACGCAAAGTAAAGCAGCGTGTTTTTCAATCACTTTCGCAGCCTCATGCAAACCCCTCACGAGACCTCCATGAGCGAGTGACTTTCTTAACACGAGCTGCAAAGCGGTCATGATATCCATGGGTTCACCGAGTGCCGGGGCGGGTGCCTCAATGGGAACAACAGCCTCTTCACTGTATGCACACAAAGAATAACAAATTTAACATGATTTTAAATATGAAAAGTAGAGTGCTGATTAAAATTTACAAAATTAAACAAAAGAGTGTGTTTTTTAGTTAACATACCCTGCCATGTTTCTGTAGATTAGATCTTCTCACAAACTGCGTTGAACCAGAAACCAAGTTAGTATATTATAAAAATATAGTTGAAAGTAGTTAAAATCATGAAATATACCATGTTTTAGTAGTGTTCTAACTATAACGACGCGTGAGTTTCGATAATGTTCCATTCTTGTGAATATTTTCATACCATTACCTTCTCCTTCATGTTAAGCTTTAAAAAATAATCGCTAAATAGTAACCAAGTTTCATAAAATAAGAAAATTTTGGTGACTTTAGTTAAACAGATTTAGGGTTGCTTTAGCGTTAATCAAATTTGTTTGTGTGGTTTGTTCAATAAACAGGTTTGCAGGAATGTTTTTCTACGACTATTAAGTTAAATACATGATATTATCAGTTATATTTGGTTAAGTTCATCAAGTTCAAAGCTTTTTAATTCCAAATATACGAACGAAAGCAATGAGGCAAAATCTAATTCCAAATAAACGAACGAAAGCAATGGGACAATTTCTCTTTTCTATGGTGAATTCTCATTTAATGGTTTGAAGTTATCATTCCTATTCCAATTCAGTTGATCATATCCATGTATATAATTATAATATAAGTTGTCATATCTTGTTTTTTAACTGAAAATATGTCATCTAAATATCTTATAGCAACCAAGTTTCACAACATTAAAAAAAGTTGGTGACTTTAGTTTTTTTTCTTTTAGTTAAACATATAAAAAAAACTTGGTTACTATTAGATGACATATTTTCAGTTAATAAAACAAGATGTATATAATCAACAGAAATGTGAATTACAACTGCAAACTATTAAAATGAGAATTTACCATAGAAAAGATTAACTGCTACATTGCTCTCCTTTTACATCAGATCATAAATGATTTAACATGTCATATATATTTGTATTCAAAAACCTTTAACTTGATCAATTTACCTCAAATAAACAAATAACATCATGTATATAACTTAATAAAGCCTTAATAATCAAGAAAACATTCCTACTAGGGCTGCAAACGAACCAAACGTTCGGCAAACAGTTCGTGAACCGTTCGGCGGGAAGTTCGTTTGTGTTCGTTCGTTTATTAAACGAAACGAACACGAACAAGAAATTTCGTTCGTTTGGTTAAATGAACAAACATGAACAAAGAACATGTTCGTTTGTGTTCGATAGTTCATTAGTGTTTTTAGCTTTTATATTTATTTAAATACTTCGAAATTCCGACAAATTAAACATCTAATAAGTGCCAGCGTATTATATGTTTTTTTCATGAACGATTGTTTGTCTTCGTTTGTTTCCTTTTGTGTTCATGAACATTAGTTTGTGCTCATTTGTCTTCGTCAATGTTCGTTTTTGTTTGTTGCCTAAAATTAACAAACAAACACAAACGAACACGAACAAGTTCATTTCCTTAACAAACGAACACCAACATAAAATCCCGTTCGATAAGTGTTCGCGAACGCATATATTTCTTAACAAACAAACACGAACAAGGTCGTTCGGTTCGTTTGCAGCCCTAATTCCTACAAACATGTGTATCAAACTAATCACACAAACAAATTCATTTATAACCTAAAATAACCATAAATCTGTGTAGTGACAAAAAATTATAACCATAAAATTGCCTATTTTCACTATCACTGTCAAAGTAAACGATTGTAGAATCCATAATGACTAATCCGATACGCATTTTAACTAACAACCTCCATAACTTGGTAATTTGGATTAATACAGTAAAATTAACAGAAGATCTGTATATTCATATGAAAGACTGACATTAATTCATAGCAAATTTGAGAGATATGAGGACGAGTGGAGTACCTGCAGCTGCTGCTATGAAGGTATCGGAGAAACGCAAGGGTGTGAGACGATAAAACCCTAGCTCTATATAAAGTGTGTCTTGTTTTATTTAGCCCTTAATGTATTTTAATTTTTAACATTCGGCCCTCTAATTATTTCCAACCAAAGATGATAGAGTAAGTAAATTATTGAGTTTAGGGCACTTCAGTCGAAAAATAATTTTTTTGTATCTGAGTCCCTAAGGTTTCATTTTTTATTCCATTTTCATCTAATTAGCAAACTGGATTAGAATTTTCTGTTAACTTTTGTCAATTTGTCAACAGTTAACATAAAATTATAGCTCAATTTGTCAATTTGATGAAAATGTCAACAAAAATTAAATCTTAGAGACCCAAATACAAAAGGTTTCATTTTTGGACTGAAGTGGCAAAAGTGGCTTAAACTCAGGGCCATTTTGACATTTTACTCATTGTTATTTGAGTTTCTGGTTTTTTTATGATTTTAACTACTTAAGTCCAAATATCAAATTCTTAACTATCAGAGCATGTGTTTTTTCAATTGAAACTATTTGAGTTCAATTGACTAAGGAGTTGTTTGTTTCAGCTTTTAATGTGCTCTTAATGGTTCAAATCTCTTGTATGTGTGATTGTGATTTTACTACAGATACATGTTGCAACCCAAATAGTGTTTAAAGCATAAAATGGCCAAGTATGAAATCACAGTTTGCAAAGATATTCCACACAAACGAGTGAGCGGTTTTGAAGGATGGAATACCAAAGTTACCCTAAAAAGATAAACAAATGTGTATGAGTATTTTGGACTTACAGATTGGGAACGTAAACAGGGGTGGATCTATGTTGAGACTTATGGGTTCACACAAACCCCCTCGGTTTCAAATTTTTAGTAGAAATGTTCATAGAAAATTTGATATGAACCCATAAAAGAAATTTGGGATGAACCCATTAATAAAATTGATAGGTGGCCGAGTGGTTAAATCCTATATTTCCATGCTTGAGGTCAGTAGCTCGACTCCTCCTCTCGTTAATTTCTTTTTTTTATTTTACAATCTAAAACAGAACTTAGGGGTTTAACATTAAACCAGCTCTCCCATGACCCTATTTTTAAAACCAACAAACCACGAAAATAGATCCCCAAATCTCTAAATAGGAACCTAACCATTGAATTTGTTATCTTGGCAACGTTCCTGTACATGCTAGTAATGAATATGTTTTTTTTTTTTTTTTTTACGGATACCAATTAAATTAGATTGTAATCTCATGGGTTTTTAGGGAAAGTTCAGCAACGACATCAATAGTTCCTGTAAACTGGTTGTTTTGCAAATAAATGAATCCAAAGCAAGAATGATTTTTATTACCGGATCAGAGGTTATTTTACTATTAGTTGGCTTGCATATAGATGGGCCTTTGGGTTTCTTTGTACCTTGTATTGATCAACATAATAGAATACAGAAAAATATCAATCTTTAGTCTTAACTTAGTTGTGGGTCGAAGATGTAATGCAACGTTTTCATCTTGAAAACTCGTAGCAAAAAAACTATAAGTACTTTTTTTTAATTCGTATAGACCATCCTACTTATATTATTTTGTTTCGAAATTTCTAATGATAGTGAAATTCTTATTATTGTATTGTATCTTTATTATGTGATGAACCTTACCCGATCTGAACCGTCGGACCGACCCGAAAAAATTTATGTCCGGTACTATGAAATGAGCATTTAAAAACAGTGAACCCACTGAAAAAAATTCCTGGATCCGCCACTGAATGTAAACGAAGTTACAAGTCCGAAATATATTACATAAAAATATATACCGTCTTAAATACTCATTAGAAGTCTGAAATAAGGAATCCAAGTTTTTGGATATTCTCCACCTTAACATAATGTTCAACCATGGTTTGGTTGATACCATGGTTGGGTTTTTGGAATGAGTATTATATAGGTATATATATTATTACTTATTTTGTCAAGTATGTCAAGCATTTGTTAAGCATTAGAGGTAGGATAAATCCTTTAACCTCAAGAATTCACCAATACACAAATCACCAACATAATTCAGATGGTCATGAATATAAGAAATGAAATATACAACTAATCTATCTATTTACTAAGTAACAAAGTGAGGTCTACCTAGACGAGTGCTTCCAACATTGTATGGTCGGAGACTTGGTGTAGTGTTGCTCACTTTGTGACTTGAAGATTACTTAGGGACTTGTAAGAACTTAAAAGATATTCCATCCCCGTTATCCAATGAGCCCGCCCTGAACAATCCCCCTTTTTCCGAATTATTTCCGATGTAGTCATAAAAGGCTGATTTTCAGGAATTTTAGACCAAACTTCTGATAAACTTTGATTTTCGGCTAACCCAACATTAACTCTTCTATATATTTCTTGTTGGAAGTATCCTTGATCCCATTGATAACGAGTAGGCCCAAATAATTCGATGGGGGTAGTTGTTGAACCATACCACATAGTTCCGGTAACAACAAAAGCTGCAAAAAAACAGTTGCGATACTATTGGAAAGGACAGTTTCAATATTGCCCATACGCAATCCTTTATCTTTTATAGTGAATTTCAGGCGATGTCCTTTATCTTTCAAATTGACAAGTCTTGTGCTTAATGTTTAAAAATATTGCACGTTATGTCCTTTAGCCCTAACCCAGTTAGATTATTCTGTTAAATATGGCCATGTGACTTGCACATGAGGGTATTATTGTCATTTCACTTTTCAGGAACCAGTTGTGTAAAAATTAAATACCTATCCATTAAATAAATTAAAAAATAGATATATCTCTCATCTCTCTCTCTCTCTCTCTCTCTCCCATTTACCACCAACATCCACCATCTACCATCACCACCACCATCCACCTCACATCACATGCTGCAATTTTGCTCAACCCCAACAACAATCTGATCAAACCTACCTCAAAAACCCAATCTTTCGAACACCCAACTCACCCAAAACCCCTAAATCTCAAAACAGAAAACCCATTTCACAAGATCCAATTTTGACCCAGACCTATCTCACAAAATTCAAAATAGAAAGAAGATCAAATTGAAGATGATCCTAATACCACAAAACATGCTTAACTATGAGTTTCTAGCATAAAATAATGGAATTTTCAAACTCTATGGGTTAAACTGCAAATTCTAGAAAGTTTGGTAAATTCTGCAGGTGCCGCACGACCATGCAACTGATGCGCATGACCATGCGTTCAGTGACCCGCACGATCGTGCACCTGGTGCGCAAGACCATGTGTTTCGTGATCCACATGACCGTGCACCTGATCCACACGGATGCAAAATTACCAAGTCTGGAAGATTGTTTCAAAACTCACGAATTTTGGCTCCATTTCCCTTTTTTCAACCCCAACCACCTCTTTTAACACCCAAACCCTAATCCCAACTATAAATACAACTCTTTACCACCTCCTAAACACTTCCACACTCTCTAATCACTCAAAATCTTCAAGATTTTGCAACTTTGGGCAGAAAAGTTCTAGGTGCAAAAGCGAGTTTTTAACTCACTCCCTTCATCTTTTCTTCATGTTTTCTTGTTTCTCCTTCCTTGGATAACCTCTAGGAGTGTTACCACATGTTTATCAAGGTAACAAAGATAGTACATCACCATTTTGAGGTCCAAGTTAGGTGTTTTTCTTTAAACCTTCATACTTGTTCATCTTGTACTTTGTTTCTTGGAATTCATTGCACCAAACCAAGTTACCAACAAGTTCTATTGTTGGAAGACTTGTGTTGAAGCATGAATTCAGAAACTTTAAGGTCATATACCTCCATTTTCATACAATCTAAGTCACCAAGTAACTTTCAAGTAAACAATGTGAACAAACTACACAAAGTCTCCAACCATAATCATGTTTAGAGTACACTTGTCTAGTTGAACCCACTTGGTTACATGGTGAATTAGAATAGTTAGTTTACGTTCTTCATATTATTCATGATCATCTGAATCATTCTTGTGGTGATTTTGTGCAGTGGTGAACATCATGAGGTTAATGGATTACCCTACCTCTAATACATGCCCTATACATGACTATAATATACTTATTAATATACCTATTATTAATCATTCAAAAACCGAACTATAACATCAACCGAGACCATGGTTGAATGTTATATGTTAATGAGGAATTTATCTTAGTCTTGGGCTCTTTATTTTGGACTTCCAATCAGTGTAACACTCATGAAAAACACTGACTAAAAATGGTGTCCAAATAAGTATCTAATCAAGATATATATTTTTATGTATTTTCATACTTATAAATTCCCGAATATATCACTCACTAAACTCCATAAACCCATACATATTTGTTCATCCTTTTTAGGGTAACTTAGTGATTTCCATCCCCTCAAACCGCTTACTCGCATTTGTGGAACTTATCTTCGTAAACCGTGAGTTTATACTTGACCCATTTTACGCTTTAAACACTATTTGGGTTGCAACATGTATCCGTATTAAATACACAACCACACACATACAATCAATCTTATACAAACATTCAATCCTTTAACATGCTTATTTGTTATGCTATTTGTGAATACATGCTAGAACATTCTTATGTGTAACACCTCGAAATTTTGTGTCCAATAATGTGTTAACACGTGTCATGAGTTTACACGTGGCATTAAATATTAAATAAAGGACTAAAGTTGACAAACCTTGAAAGTATGTAAATTCGAGGGTTATAAATGTCAACGAAGGTAAATATACTGTATAGTAACCCTAAATGATGCTCGTACCTTCAAACGAATAAATCATGGATCGTACGGAGCGAAGCGCGGGAGAAAGTGAGGAATTACAAGCTACAAGGGTTAACTGTGTCAAAATGTTTAATTATACCTCTGAGTGACCATTTGACGAACCCGAGGCTTTGTAACAGTAAAATATACTCACTAGAATATACTATATAAATTCCGCGAAGTTCTGTTTTAAAACGAGAAAGTTATGATCAAATTCGTACGAGAAGGGTTAAAAGCGTCAACAATAAAAGTTAAGGCTTTTCGGATAGTAATTAAACTAACTGGGGACTTAACAGTGCGGGTAAAAGGTACGAGGCCCTTACCGGTAAATAATCGAGGGCCAAATCGCAAAGTTACCCCTTCGAAACCGAAAGGTCAGGTTAATGATTACAAAAGATTTGAAAATCTTGGAAATCAGGCCTCAGGCGGCCCGCCTGAGGGAAACAAGCAAGTCAATGCGGGCCACGAGCCACCTGTAGATACGTTTCCTGACATGAAGATCCAGGCGACCCACGTACATATGGCCTAAATCTAATGCGGGCCGCGTACAAGTCCCAGATGCAGAATTCTTGGACAGACTTGCTGTTTGAAGTTGTGAACGATCATATGTGCAATAAATGAAGCATAGGCGCCCTCTACTTGCCCCCTAGCACCCAGGGCCACCTGCTGATCATCCATGCTCCATTGTAGGGTGAGTTGTGATGATCCTAAGCCTTATTTTTCACTATAAAAGCCAATGCCTTGTGCACAATTGAATCACACCTCAAAACCTGCCTTCTGATCATTCTTGGAGCTCTCAAGCTTTCCTCTATCATTCTTAGTCGTGCACCAAGCTTCTGTAAGTTGCCTAACCCTTTGTGGTTTCATTTTTCCATAGTTTTAGCCTAAAAGTCAATCCGTCGTAATTAACGATTGACTTTGCGATAAAACACGAATGGTCCAGTGGTTTATCGAATCAAAGATAGTTATATGATGGTAATCATGTGGGCATTAAACCCCTACAAGGGCACCCTCTGATTCCCACTCTAACTAGATCAAATATCGAGTCAAACGTGCTTAGAAAAAGTCAACAGAAATGTCATTTTGCGATTTCTTGCATAATCTGTAATGTAGATGATATGCAACCTGTTTGAACACTCATAAAACATGATAATAAGTATATAAACTAGTCTAAGCTTGTTTGATCCGACCATTTTCTGTTTAGACCCGGTTCGGAGCCGAAAGTCGCAAAAGTTTGACTTTTGCATTGACTTCAGTTCTGACCCGTTAAAGTTTGATTTAGATATGCCTTAGGACTCTCTTAGGACCAGGTTACATGATGGTATAACCCTCTGTGACCGGTTCGTTGTTTGTCCGAGTCTTTTACACATTTCCGTTAAATGCTTAAAAGTTGACCGTAACGCCCTTTTTAAATTAAAACGAGAATTTCGGACACGTGAACGGATCATAACCTTGGTTACTGATTTCTAAGCATGTCCCAAAAAATTTCACGTCAATCCGAGGTCCAGAATAGGAGTTATGCTAAATAGCGCAAATTGCGAAACTTTAGTAATTAAATAGCGCAATTAGCATAACGCCTATCTAAACCAGAATTTCGACACCAAACCTTTTACTCACTGATGTAAAATAATATTTTGGGATTTTTAAAGATTTTTAATTATTTTTTAACCTGCTCATAACCTGCGGTTATGGCAACGGTTCAGTAAATACCGAATATGCCCTTTTCGGCCATAACTTGAGTTCTACAAGGTCTTTTGACCCGATTCCAGTTGCTACTGATTTTAAATAATAAATAAAGTATTTTAGACTTTATAAAATGTTCGGGAAACTCAGATTTCTTGTAGAACTCTAAAACCTCTTTTGTAATCTTTAAAAAGACCGAAATACCCCTACGGGGCATAATATGAACTTAAACTCGTTACGGGCATTATGGAAGGTATCCTACTGATACCACAACCTCTTTAAAGCATATTGACTTAGGAAAATAGTGTGGGACTCTTGCGGTTACCCGTTGCGCCTTTTGCGCGCACGGTTCGGCTTATGTAACTAGTTTACATGAATTAGCCGAAACGGGTCAAACCATATTGTTTTGACCCCAAAATCCAGAGTATGATTATTATACCCATATAAAACAAGTCTTCAAACTTGTTGGGTCAAAATCACACTCCATACACGGTTTTCGCTGTAACACCTCGAAATTTTGTGTCCAATGATGTGTTAACACGTGTCATTTGTTTACACGTGGCATCTATAATAAATAAAGGACTAATTTTGACAAACCTTGAAAGTATGTAAATTCGAGGGTTATAAATGTCAACAAGGGTAAATATACTGTATAGTATCCCTAAATAATGCTTAAACCTTCAAACGAATAAATTATAGATCGTACAAAAACAAAACGCGGAAGAAAGTGAGAGATTACAAACTACAGGGGTTAACTGTGTCAACATGTTTAATAATACCTCTGAGTGACCCTTTAACGTTCCAAAGACTTTGTAACGGTATTATACCCTCACTAAAATAATATATATAAATTTCGCGAAGTTTCGATATGAAACGAGAAATATACGATCGAATTCGTAGAAGAAGGGTTAAAAGCGTCAACAATGAAAGTTAAGGCTTTCAGAATAATTAAATAAATAAACCGGGGACTTAATAGCGCGGGTAAATAACACGAGGCCCCTATCGGTAAATAACCGAGGGCCAAACCGCAAAGTTACCCCTTCAAAACCGAAAGGTCAGGTAAATCATTACAAAAGATTTCGTTATTAATGGCCAGATTCTGTAATCATGATAAAAGATTTAAAAATTTCTGAAATCTTAACCCACGCGGCCCGCATTGCATAATGGGTTAAGTTGAGGCGGGCCGCGAGCCTCCTCAACTACGCGTCTGATCTATTAATCCCAGGCGGCCCGCTTTGTAAACGCATGGAACCTCCATGCGGGCCGCATTGGACGCCCAGATGCAGAAAAATTGTGTTTTCTTGACTTTTGAGCATTGTGAACGATCATGAGCCAATAAATGAGGCATGGGTGCCCCCTACTCGACCCATACACCTCTGGGACACCTACCCATCACCTCTGGACTATTGTGAGTGTTGCAATGATCATAGTTGCATGACATTTGCTATAAATAGCCACCTTATGCAACATAAACATTCACAACATCAAAACACACACCTCTGATCATTTCAAGAGCTCTCAAGTCCTTTTCTCTGCTCCATAAGCAAGAACACAACTTCTGTAAGTGATCCAACCCTTTGTGGTTTCACATTTCCTTAGTAAATGGCTAAGAACCAAACCGTCGTAACTACGGTTTGACTTTACAATAAATCAGTAATGGTTCAGTCTTATGACGAATCAAAAGTGGTTATGAGTTGGTATTTATGTGGGCAATAAACCTCTAAAATGGTTCCCCCTGATCACCACTCTAACTATGTCAAATGTCGAGTCAAACGTGCGGTTAAAAAGTCAACAGAAAGCTATTTTAGCGATTTATGCATAATCTGTAATATATATGTTATGGAACCTGTTTTGATAATCATAAAACATGATAATAAGTATATAAACCTGTTTGCGCTCGTTTGAATCGATCATTTACTATATTGAACCGGTTCGGAGCCGAAAGTCGCATAAGTTTGACTTTTGCTTTGACTTCAGTTCTGACCCGTTTTAGTGAGGTATAAATATACCTTAGGACTCTCTTGGGACCAGGTCACATGTTGGTATACGCCTCTGTGGTCGGTTCATGAGTTATCCGAGTCTTTTACGTATTTCCGTCATTCGCCTAAAAGTTGACCGTAACGGCCTTTTAAAATTAAAACAAGTATTTCGGACACGTGAACGGAACAAAACCTTGCTTATTAAATTATAAGCATGTCCTTAAAGTTTCACGTCAATCCGAGGTCTAGAATGAGAGTTATGCTAAAAGGCGCACTTTTAAGAAAGTTTTGTAATTAACGGCGCAATTAGCATAACGCCCATCTAACCCAAGTTTTCGTCACCAAAACTTTTACCCACTGTGGTAAAATAATATTTTGGGAATTTTAAAGATTTTTAATAAATTTTACCTTGCTCATAACCTGCGGTTATGGCTACGGTTCGGTAAATACCGAATATGCCCTTTTTGGCCAAAACGGGAGTTCTACAAGGTCTTTTGACCCGATTCCAGTTGCCACTGGTTTTAAAT
The DNA here is from genome assembly GCF_002127325.2 of Helianthus annuus. Lineage (NCBI taxonomy): Eukaryota > Viridiplantae > Streptophyta > Magnoliopsida > Asterales > Asteraceae > Helianthus > Helianthus annuus. Next base: position 153,631,829 of record NC_035437.2, on the reverse strand, counting down.
AATAAATAAAGTATTTTAAGCTTTATAAGCTGTTCGGGAAACTCAGATTTCCTGTAGAACTCGAAAATCCCTTTTAAAGTCTTTAAAATGACCGAAAAGCCCCTACGGGGCATAATCTTAACTTAAACTCGTTACGGGCATTACGGAAGGTATCCTACTGATACCAAAATACTTTTAAGGCATATTGACTTAGGAAATAAGCGTACGACTCTTATGGTTAACCGTTTCGCCTATTTGCGCACACGGTACGGCCCACGGAACTAGTTTTCGTGCAATAGCCGATATGGGTCAAAGTATACTATTTGAACCCCAAAATCCAGAGTATGAACTATAAACCCATATAAAACAAGTCACTGAACTTGTCGGGTCCAAATCATACTCCATTCTCGGTTTTCGCCTTTTCGTGCGAATTAACCATATCTATATATCGGAATCAACCGGTTTAAGCTACGGCTAATACAAGGACCGTTAGGATTCTAAGAGGTTAATTAAAACCTTCGTTCCAGATTAGGAGCCCCAGTAAAAGCTATCGGTGACTTGATCTAAATTAAGGATTAATACTTGCAAAGGTAAATACTTTAACTTATTTCCCCTATATGGGCTTGGGTTACGGTATATTAATACCGCTTGATTGAGCATTATATAATTCCATCGCTTAGGTGGTTAATTGATTAAATATGATTGGCTCATTTAAACAGTTTTGTTGCTTATAAGCCTTTGGGGGGTTTAATGACCGTTGTCCCGGATATCCTTGGCATCATTTTACGAAATGGCCACGACCATCGACATCCCGGTGTAGGCGTACACCCGGTATAAAGTGTCGACATTAAAACTAAAAGACGTAGCCGTTGGTTTTTATACTACGGTTTTACGCAAACGTGGTGTGTCTATAAATCTTTAACCCGGCACGACCCGGGCTACTGAACGCATAAAAGAACATGTAAAACGTTCACAAGATCATTATGAATTTTCCCAAGTTATAAAAGAGTTTGTGCCTTGTGCATTCAAATCAATTTTAATAAACATTTTCAAATGTGTCAGTTGAATGTATTTACCAGTGTAAACTGACGTATTTTCCCCAAAAAGATTAAGTGCAGGTACCTAAACGTAATTGGCTGGTATTAGCTCCCTAGCGTCGGGATAAGCCTCGCAAGCTTGATTGCAGTATCTAATGGAACAATACTTTACTTTTATTTACGATCCACTGTGGATATATCCAACCCCTGTAATACATTTTGATATTACAATCAGAGGTTGAAATTTATATATTTATCTTATGCTTCCGCTGTGCATTATATAATTGTGTGGTTTGACTATATTGTTGCCAACATCGTCACGGTAATCCCCCACCGGGCCCACCGGTGAGACACGTGGAAATCGGGGTGTGACAGGTTGGTATCAGAGCCAACATTGAGTGAATTAAACACTATCCTAATGTGTTTAATCTCAGTGACACAATTGCACATACTTGAGTCTAGACAAGAACTTAGGACAAATTCGGATTACTACTCCATTTTGTCTTTATTTTCGATTTGATTTTTAATAAGTTTTGGAGCAGGAAAATGCCACCTGTTATATTCCGAGGAAGAGGAAGGGGACGAAGAGGCCGAGGAGAAATCGTGACACATCACGATCAAGAAGCTGGACCATCTGGTACAAGACATCCTTCGATGACACGAAGCGAAGAGCCACAACGACGAAGAGATCTTTACGAACCAGCGAGGCATTCCACTTCGCACAGCTCGACGCCATCCTACCGGCACTCCTTTGGGCCAGATTCAGAAAATAATCCCAACAACCCACAACCTTCCTTCATACCTCTACAACGTTCGGTTTCGCACCGGAATTATGATGACCCTACTCCATACTACGTAGCTCAGTTTAACCCGGCTGACTACATACAGGAACCTTCAGGTTTTGTTCCACTAGGGCCACAAGACCATTTTTCTGAAGATCCCATGGAGGAAGATGAGGATCCAACTGAACCAGCTCGTGGTACGCCCACGCATCCGATAGAAGTATCTGATGGATCTTCATATCATGGTCCGCAGTATCAAGGCCCAGACAGCTTTATGGCCTTGTTTGACCGACATAAGTGGTACAACACACCATCTCATCAGACATCGCAACCGAGACATCCACAGGATCCCTCTGAGGATTCACGCTTTGAGGCAGTTACGCCACCACCTCCGCCACCGGCACAACCAGTAATACCTGATCCGCCGAGGCGTAGGAGGACCAATGCTCGTATGTCTACACGAGGAGGAGGGGGTATCCACTTCAGCACTCCTCGACATTCTAGTAGTAGCCACTATCCGCCACTACAAGAAGAAGGACCTTCAAGTCCTATACAAGAAGCGAACTCCGCACCTACTGCACGAAATTCGCCACCATTTGGGTATGACCAACCCATACCAGCTTACACAGGTCCAACGGCTTACAACCCGTTTGAACCATCACAAGCACAATACAACTACGGCTATGAGCGCGACCCATATGTGGTGTCGGCTAGATATAATGCGCGCTACCCTGACGGAGCACATGGAAACATGGGACCACCGGATTACTCAGCTCATGGGTATCCAATACCTCCCAGACCTCCCGTTCCGCATCAAGCGCCACAACCACGATTTTCTCCTCCTGAACAGGAAGAAATACTCCATCGACTAGACCGTGTGGAGAGAGAGTTCGAGGAAGAAAAGAAAAGCCACCGAGGATTTCTCAAAGGCTTGGCGAATCTACTAAAGGGCAAAAAGAAGAAACGTGACCACTAGCCCTTAATAGTAGTACAAATGTAATTTCTACTTTGAAATAAGTCCCTGCGTGGACAACTTATCGTATTTTAGTCCCTACGTGGACTTATCTTTAGTCCTTGCATGGACACCTATCTTGTACTAGTCCCTGCGTGGACTTGTCACTTATTTTAAAACCTCTATGGAGGTATGTACTATTTAAAAGACCCGTTTAGGGCAATATGTAATTGTATCTGAGATTTTGGAATGTATGTTATGAGTTTTGTTTTAATATATATAAAAATAAATCAAAACCATTCCTTTTATATTGATCTGCCTAAATAAAGAATCTTAAAAGGTGAAACCTAGCTTGGGGTCTTTTAAGATCTAGTCAAGATGGTACGACCTAACTGAAAAGATTCTGATTCCCTGTTAACCTCTGTACGCATGTTAACATTCATGGCAGATGTGATTCGTTATAATCACGCACGTCATTCCTATACGATAATCCTTTAAGGATTTCAAAACCCAACTAAATGATTTATAAATCGCGGGTTAAATCACCAATGAAGGTGATCAATATTATAAAGACATCCAATTGTGATGCAATGCCTACGGGCCAATATTATAAAGACATCCATTAGTGATGCAATGCCTACGGGCCAGTATTATAAAAAACATCCATTAGTGATGCAGTGCCTACGGGCCAGAACTATTAAGACATCCATTAGTGATGCAATGCCTACGGGCCAGTATTATAAAAACATCCATTAGTGATGCAGTGCCTACGGGCCAGAACTATTAAAACATCCATTAGTGATGTATTGCCTACGGGCCAATATTATTAAAACATCCATTAGTGATGTAGTGCCTACGGGCCAACCATATTAAGACATCCATTAGAGGTGTAGTGCCTATGGGCCATAATAATTGTCTTATAAAGACAAAAGGCAGTGGTAGTCTATGACTCTCTGTCAGAAAGAGATAAAAGAACTACGGTTCAACTCTCTATGCCTTTGATTCTCTGAAATCTCGGCTAATATTATAAAACATCCTCATGTTTAGGCTTTATGCCGCCAATACTATTTATATAGTTAAAATAGGATATATTCAAATCCTAATATTTAATGTAATGAGATAATAAGTTAACCGAATATGGTCTCTGCACCATGGTTGACAAATTGTCATAAAAGACAATCATATAATAATCTCCTAAATTAAAATTTTGTTATCTTCTGTAACAGATTCAAGTTACAATGGCGGATCCCAATGGAGAGAACAGCCACACAAACGAAGATGACTATGACAATGCGTCAGTACATTTGACAGGCGCACAGCTAAAGGCTCTGATCAACAATGCTGTCCAGGCAGCTATTGATCGTCAACATACTGAGTCTCAAGGCAGAACTGTGTCAAAACCACCCTCTAAACCAAAGACACACTCCAAACCACCCTCTGAACCCAAGAAAGATGACGACAAGCATTCGTCTACTGAGCACAGCGTTCACCGCGATAGAGAATATACTGATGCGTCCAGTGCTAAGGGTTGCACCTACAAATACTTTGTATCATGTAAGCCCCGTGAATTTACAGGGGAGAAAGGTGCGGTTGACTGTATCACCTGGCTGGACGAGATGGACACGATTGTGGACATCAGCGGGTGCGCTGAGAGGGACGTGGTTAAGTTTGTGTCCCAGTCATTCAAGGGCGAGGCCCTGGCGTGGTGGAGAGCTCTGGTGCAGGCTTCAGGTAAGTCTGCCTTGTACAAAATGTCATGGGGGGAGTTTATTACCCTCATAAAAGAAAACTACTGCCCTCAGCACGAGGTTGAGAAGATTGAGGCAGATTTTGTCTCACTAGTGATGACAAACCTGGATTGTCAAGCTTATCTGACAAGCTTTAACACTATGTCACGCCTGGTGCCATATCTTGTGACACCAGAACCTAGAAGGATTGCCCGATTCATTGGGGGCTTAGAGCCGGCGATCAAGGCCAGCGTAAAGGCCTCTAGGCCAACGACCTTCAGGTCAGTTACTGACCTCTCCTTGTCTCTTACACTTGATGCTGTCCGTCTGAGGGCACAAAGGAGCAAGGAGGCTGAAAAGCGAAAACGTGAGGATGATACCTCACGAAAGTCTGGGAAAAAGCACCGTGGAAACGGTGAGAGCAAAAGAGGGTCGGAGGCAAAGAAGGAGGGGCAAGCTGATGGAAGACCTCACTGCAAGGTCTGCAAGAAACCTCACTCCGGGAAGTGTAGGTTTGCGTCTTGTTCGCAGTCACAACAAAGGACTCCACCTTGTGGGCTATGCAAGTCCAAGGATCACAAAACAGTGGAGTGCAAAAAGATAAAGGACGCAACCTGCTTTAATTGTAATGAAAAGGGGCACATAAAGAGTAATTGCCCGAAGTATGCCAAGAAGGCGGAAGAAACGAAGAAGTCGAATGCGAGAGTTTTTCGCTTGGATGCAAAGGAAGCGGTTAAGGACGACAATGTGCTTACAGGTACTTTTCTCGTAAATAATATATTTGCAAGAGTACTGTTCGATTCTGGCGCTGACAAGTCCTTTGTAGACCAGAAATTTTGCCAACTACTAAATATGCCAATCAAAACCCTTGACGTGAAATACGAAGTAGAGTTAGCAGACGGCTCGATAGAAACCGTCTCTACCGTTCTAGAAGGATGTGAAATATCCATTAGGAACCATTCTTTTCCTTTATCTCTACTTCCTTTCAAACTGGCGGGTTTTGACATTGTGCTAGGCATGGACTGGTTATCCCATAACCAGGCCCAAATCATTTGTGGAAAAAGGCAGATAGTTTTAAAGACTCCGAATGGTGAATCTCTTACCATTCGAGGAGATACGCACTACGGATTGCCAGAAGACGTATCTATGCTGAAAGCTTCAAGGTGTTTGAACAGAGGCTGTGTAATTTACATGGCTCAGGTGATAATCGAAGAACCAAAACCGAAGATCGAGGATCTTCCAGTCATTTCTGAATACCCCGAGGTTTTTCCTGAAGAACTACCTGGTTTGCCACCAGATAGACAAGTGGAGTTCAGAATTGACATCATTCCTGGAGCAGCTCCGATAGCAAGAGCACCTTACAGATTAGCTCCAACGGAAATGAAAGAACTGAGGACCCAGTTGGATGAACTGCTGGCGAAAGGTTTTATCAAACCTAGTTCATCTCCCTGGGGAGCTCCTGTCCTATTTGTAAAGAAGAAGGACGGATCGATGCGGTTGTGCATCGACTATAGAGAGCTGAATAAAGTTACCATAAAGAATAGATATCCTTTACCAAGGATCGATGATCTATTCGATCAGCTGCAAGGAGCAAGCTACTTCTCCAAGATCGACTTAAGGTCGGGTTATCATCAACTAAGGGTCAGAGACGAAGATATACACAAGACTGCATTTAGGACTCGCTATGGTCATTACGAGTTCCTAGTGATGCCTTTTGGGCTCACAAATGCACCGGCTGCGTTCATGGATCTCATGAATCGCGTGTGCAAGCCATATTTAGATAAATTCGTCATAGTCTTCATAGACGATATCCTGATCTATTCTAAAAGCCAAGACGACCACGAGAAGCATCTCCGTTGCATTCTCGAATTACTACAGCGTGAGAAACTCTACGCCAAATTCTCGAAATGTGAATTCTGGCTACGAGAGGTTCAATTTTTAGGACACGTTGTGAGTGAGCGTGGTATCCAAGTGGATCCCGCTAAGGTAGAGGCAGTCACAAACTGGCAAGAGCCAAAGACGCCTACCGAAATCCGTAGCTTCCTGGGGTTAGCAGGATACTACCGGAGATTTATTGAAAATTTTTCGAGGATTGCTGCGCCCTTGACTTCCTTGACCAAGAAGAAAGAAAAGTACATTTGGGGCCCGAAGCAGCAAGAGTCCTTTGAAATACTGAAGCAGAAGCTAAGCAACGCACCTGTGTTGACATTACCGGAAGGTACAGATGAATTCGTAGTTTACTGCGATGCATCACATACAGGCATGGGGTGTGTGCTTATGCAGAAGGGCAAGGTGATTGCCTATGCTTCAAGACAATTAAAGGTGCATGAAAAGAATTACACCACCCATGATTTGGAGTTGGGTGCCGTTGTATTTGCACTAAAGTTGTGGAGGCACTACCTTTATGGTATTAAATTTGTGATTTATTCTGATCACAAAAGCCTCCAGCACCTGTTCAACCAGAAAGAGTTGAACATGAGACAACGCCGTTGGATGGAAACCCTGAATGATTATGACTGCGAAATCAGGTACCATCCCGGCAAGGCGAATGTAGTCGCCGATGCATTGAGCAGGAAAGAAAGGGTAAAACCCATTCGAATCAATGCCAAGAGCATTGAAGTTAAAAATAATTTGAAGGAAAGGATATTAGCTGCGCAGCGTGAGGCTGTGTTGGAAGCTAATTATCCGAATGAAAAGCTGGGAGTAACTGAGGAGCAGTTGACTCTTAGCAAGGATGGAATTCTTAGGCTAAACGGACGTGTATGGGTTCCAATATATGGAGGACTACGAGATGTTGTTCTCCAGGAAGCCCATAGTTCCAAATACTCAGTCCATCCTGGTGCTGATAAAATGTACCAAGACTTAAAGGCAAATTATTGGTGGATAGGCTTGAAAAAGTCTGTAGCCGCCCATGTAGCAAAGTGCTTGACTTGTGCTCAAGTCAAAGCCGAGCACCAAAAGCCGTCTGGCTTGCTACAACAGCCTGAACTTCCCGAATGGAAGTGGGAATGCGTAACTATGGACTTCATAACCAAGTTACCCAAAACCAGGAAAGGAAACGATACAATATGGGTCATAGTCGATAGGCTGACTAAATCAGCTCACTTTCTACCCATCAAGGAGACATATAGCTCCGATATGTTAGCCCAACTTTATGTTGATAAGATTGTAGCCTTACACGGCATACCTGTGTCTATTATCTCCGACAGGGATACTAGATACACATCACACTTCTGGAAGAGTTTCCAGCAATCTTTGGGCACGCGTTTGAACTTTAGTACGGCTTACCATCCACAGACGGACGGTCAAAGTGAGCGTACTATCCAAACGCTAGAAGACATGCTTCGTGCATGTGCGATCGATTTAGGTGGTAACTGGGATAAAAACCTACCCCTGATCGAATTCTCCTACAATAATAGCTACCACACCAGCATAAAGGCTGCGCCTTTCGAGGCATTATATGGTAGGAAATGTAGATCGCCTGTTTGTTGGGCGGAAGTAGGAGAGGTCCAATTGTCGGGACCAGAGATTGTTTTCCAGACAACGGACAAGATTGTCCAGATACGGGAACGTCTCAAGGCTGCCCGCGATAGGCAGAAGAGCTACGCTGATCCAAAGCGTAAGGATTTTCACTTCGAAGTGGGTGAAAAGGTATTACTTAAGGTATCGCCCTGGAAGGGGGTGATGCGTTTCGGCAAGAAAGGCAAACTGAGTCCGAGATACATAGGACCTTTTGAGGTCGTTGAACGAGTCGGATCAGTTGCCTATAAACTAAACTTGCCTGAAGAGCTCAATGGAATTCACAATGTGTTCCACATCTGCAATCTCAAAAAGTGCTTCGCCGACGAGTCGTTGGTGATTCCACACACAGATGTGCATATAGATGAGAGCTTAAAGTTTATAGAAAAACCCTTGTCGATTGAAGATCGACAGGTGAAGAAACTTCGCAGAAAGCACGTACCAATTGTAAAAGTCAAATGGGATGCTCGTAGAGGTCCTGAATATACGTGGGAAGTCGAAGCTACAATGAAAGAAAAATACCCCTATTTATTTGAGTAAATCTCGGGTCGAGATTTATTTTAAGGGGGTGAGGATGTAACACCTCGAAATTTTGTGTCCAATGATGTGTTAACACGTGTCATTTGTTTACACGTGGCATCTATAATAAATAAAGGACTAATTTTGACAAACCTTGAAAGTATGTAAATTCGAGGGTTATAAATGTCAACAAGGGTAAATATACTGTATAGTATCCCTAAATAATGCTTAAACCTTCAAACGAATAAATTATAGATCGTACAAAAACAAAACGCGGAAGAAAGTGAGAGATTACAAACTACAGGGGTTAACTGTGTCAACATGTTTAATAATACCTCTGAGTGACCCTTTAACGTTCCAAAGACTTTGTAACGGTATTATACCCTCACTAAAATAATATATATAAATTTCGCGAAGTTTCGATATGAAACGAGAAAGATACGATCGAATTCGTAGAAGAAGGGTTAAAAGCGTCAACAATGAAAGTTAAGGCTTTCAGAATAATTAAATAAATAAACCGGGGACTTAATAGCGCGGGTAAATAACACGAGGCCCCTATCGGTAAATAACCGAGGGCCAAACCGCAAAGTTACCCCTTCAAAACCGAAAGGTCAGGTAAATCATTACAAAAGATTTCGTTATTAATGGCCAGATTCTGTAATCATGATAAAAGATTTAAAAATTTCTGAAATCTTAACCCACGCGGCCCGCATTGCATAATGGGTTAAGTTGAGGCGGGCCGCGAGCCTCCTCAACTACGCGTCTGATCTATTAATCCCAGGCGGCCCGCTTTGTAAACGCATGAACCTCCATGCGGGCCGCATTGGACGCCCAGATGCAGAAAAATTGTGTTTTCTTGACTTTTGAGCATTGTGAACGATCATGAGCCAATAAATGAGGCATGGGTGCCCCCTACTCGACCCATACACCTCTGGGACACCTACCCATCACCTCTGGACTATTGTGAGTGTTGCAATGATCATAGTTGCATGACATTTGCTATAAATAGCCACCTTATGCAACATAAACATTCACAACATCAAAACACACACCTCTGATCATTTCAAGAGCTCTCAAGTCCTTTTCTCTGCTCCATAAGCAAGAACACAACTTCTGTAAGTGATCCAACCCTTTGTGGTTTCACATTTCCTTAGTAAATGGCTAAGAACCAAACCGTCGTAACTACGGTTTGACTTTACAATAAATCAGTAATGGTTCAGTCTTATGACGAATCAAAAGTGGTTATGAGTTGGTATTTATGTGGGCAATAAACCTCTAAAATGGTTCCCCCTGATCACCACTCTAACTATGTCAAATGTCGAGTCAAACGTGCGGTTAAAAAGTCAACAGAAAGCTATTTTAGCGATTTATGCATAATCTGTAATATATATGTTATGGAACCTGTTTTGATAATCATAAAACATGATAATAAGTATATAAACCTGTTTGCGCTCGTTTGAATCGATCATTTACTATATTGAACCGGTTCGGAGCCGAAAGTCGCATAAGTTTGACTTTTGCTTTGACTTCAGTTCTGACCCGTTTTAGTGAGGTATAAATATACCTTAGGACTCTCTTGGGACCAGGTCACATGTTGGTATACGCCTCTGTGGTCGGTTCATGAGTTATCCGAGTCTTTTACGTATTTCCGTCATTCGCCTAAAGTTGACCGTAACGGCCTTTTAAAATTAAAACAAGTATTTCGGACACGTGAACGGAACAAAACCTTGCTTATTAAATTATAAGCATGTCCTTAAAGTTTCACGTCAATCCGAGGTCTAGAATGAGAGTTATGCTAAAGGCGCACTTTTAAGAAAGTTTGTAATTAACGGCGCAATTAGCATAACGCCCATCTAACCCAAGTTTTCGTCACCAAAACTTTTACCCACTGTGGTAAAATAATATTTTGGGAATTTTAAAGATTTTTAATAAATTTTACCTTGCTCATAACCTGCGGTTATGGCTACGGTTCGGTAAATACCGAATATGCCCTTTTTGGCCAAAACGGGAGTTCTACAAGGTCTTTTGACCCGATTCCAGTTGCCACTGGTTTTAAATAATAAATAAAGTATTTTAAGCTTTATAAGCTGTTCGGGAAACTCAGATTTCCTGTAGAACTCGAAAATCCCTTTTAAAGTCTTTAAAATGACGAAAAGCCCCTACGGGGCATAATCTTAACTTAAACTCGTTACGGGCATTACGGAAGGTATCCTACTGATACCAAATACTTTTAAGGCATATTGACTTAGGAAATAAGCGTACGCTCTTATGGTTAACCGTTTCGCCTATTTGCGCACACGGTACGGCCCACGGAACTAGTTTTCGTGCAATAGCCGATATGGGTCAAAGTATACTATTTGAACCCCAAAATCCAGAGTATGAACTATAAACCCATATAAAACAAGTCACTGAACTTGTCGGGTCCAAATCATACTCCATTCTCGGTTTTCGCCTTTTCGTGCGAATTAACCATATCTATATATCGGAATCAACCGGTTTAAGCTACGGCTAATACAAGGACCGTTTAGGATTCTAAGAGGTTAATTAAAACCTTCGTTCCAGATTAGGAGCCCCAGTAAAAGCTATCGGTGACTTGATCTAAATTAAGGATTAATACTTGCAAAGGTAAATACTTTAACTTATTTCCCCTATATGGGCTTGGGTACGGTATATTAATACCGCTTGATTGAGCATTATATAATTCCATCGCTTAGGTGGTTAATTGATTAAATATGATTGGCTCATTTAAACAGTTTTGTTGCTTATAAGCTTTGGGGGTTTAATGACCGTTGTCCCGGATATCCTTGGCATCATTTTACGAAATGGCCACGACCATCGACATCCCGGTGTGGCGTACACCCGTATAAAGTGTCGACATTAAACTAAAAGACGTAGCCGTTGGTTTTTATACTACGGTTTTACGCAAACGTGGTGTGTCTATAAATCTTTAACCCGGCACGACCCGGGCTACTGAACGCATAAAAGAACATGTAAAACGTTCACAAGATCATTATGAATTTTCCCAAGTTATAAAAGAGTTTGTGCCTTGTGCATTCAAATCAATTTAATAAACATTTTCAAATGTGTCAGTTGAATGTATTTACCAGTGTAAACTGACGTATTTTCCCCAAAAAGATTAAGTGCAGGTACCTAAACGTAATTGGCTGGTATTAGCTCCCTAGCGTCGGGATAAGCCTCGCAAGCTTGATTGCAGTATCTAATGGAACAATACTTTATTTTATTTACGATCCACTGTGGATATTCAACCCCTGTAATACATTTTGATATTACAATCAGAGGTTGAAAATATATTTATCTTATGCTTCCGCTGTGCATTATATAATTGTGTGGTTTGACTATATTGTTGCCAACATCGTCACGGTAACCCCACCGGGCCCACCGGTGAGACACGTGAAAT